>NW_018128247.1:48212-69039 GCF_001952655.1 Monopterus albus | reverse complement strand
ATCTCTCCAGGTTAGGAAAAACTCTGACCAGCTTATATGCATTTAATTTGAATTACTGCTGGGCAGCTTGTGAGTTTTCCACCATAGATCAATGAGGTCTTATAATTATACTGTATATTGTATTAATCTGGTTCTGAAAAGAAACTAGTAACTAAAGTTATAAAATAAGTGTAGTAGAGTAAAATACAATATGCAGTGGTCAAAGTACGAAGTAACAGAAAATGAAAATATTCAGATACTTTGAAATTGCACATGGGTACAACGCTTGAGTAAATATACTTATTTACTTTCCACCACTGTTTAGTACGGATTTAAAAAAGTGTGATTAATTTTAACTATGGACAATTGTGTGATTAGACGAGACTGGATATATTTGAGTCTGTTGACAGCACTGGTTTGACACCTAAACTAACTACAGTTATCTTTGCATGAAAATGACTTGATTTCTTCTGGAGTTTGAGGCTGAGACCAACCACTTCCTCCTGTACTGAATCTATGTCTGAACATCAGTAGCAGGAGGACGACAGGGTGAATGATGATAGCATTATGTTTATAAACGGTGTAGTCTAGGGAATTTTACTAAGCATAAATGACTTTGACATCGGTGGCGTCAAGAAGATGAGGTGTGGCCTGCTCATCTGATTGTCTGTCTGCTATGTCTGTGTGGTGTATAGAACTTCCACCTGGTCCAGAGACAGAAGATCTCTGACTCCCCCAGCCAGCCTGCAAACAAGAAGGCCAGGTCAGTACAGCACATCTAGGTAAAGGCTGTTTGTCGCTGTGACATGGCAGAGTTGGGCCAAACGTCTACTGTCAAGTTTACCAATGTACAGATAATATTATGGCTAAGACTACAACTGTGTGTGCAGACTGGAAGAAACCCAGTCCCCCAGTAAGAAGCTTCCTCCAGAGTCCACTCCTCACATCATGTTCACAGGCTTTGAGCCTGCACAAGTACAGCAGTACACAAAGGTAAAGTCACCTGTGTCTTTTCTTCTCACTTCTCACTTTTCTGTTACCATTAGACTTCACAAAGCCACATCATTTAAACCGGACAGTGACTAACCATGAGGCTGAATGCTAATGGTATACTCTCCCTCATGTAACCAAGTACTCAAATGAAGTTGGTATCGCTCAGTGTGTAAAATGCCATCGTGACCTTCTCTACAGCCTTCTGCTAAATGATATGTTTAATATTGTGTGTTCTTGGCTCCTCCTCCCCTGCAGAGGTTATACGCTTTAGGTGGTGAGTTAGCAGACAGCGGTCAGAAAGTCACTCACCTGGTGGCCAGTAAGGTGACTCGCACCGTCAAGTTCCTCACTGCCATGTCTGTGGTCAAATACGTTGTCAGCCCAGAGTGGCTGGAGGAGAGCTGGAGGAGCCAGAAGTTTGTAGGTAAGTGTGTGTGTGTGTGTGTATTTATGTATATACAGTTGGGTCGGTAAGTATTTTTGACAGTGACACAGTTTTCTTAATTTTGCTTCTGTACACCACCACAATAGATCTGAAATGAAGCAGTGGAGATGCTGTTGAAGTATAGACTGTTTGCTTTTTAGTGATTAAATTGTGTGTGGATTATGATGTTAGTTTAATATTCTATAGATGTTCCTTCAGATGAATGAGCCAACACTCTCTCCTATAAAACACTATGCTCCCAGTGTATGTAGCTAAACTGGATACACATGTTTTAAATGGAATGTATGTGATTGTTGTGTAGGTGGAACCTGTATCGTTGGACTTGATAGGCAAACGTGTTTATTTCTGTATTGACCCACAAAATGCCCACATATTGCTTCATGCATAGGCTGCTTTACTGCTGCGGACACTATGAGCACACTAGTTATGTGTGTGGCAAGTTGTTTGTGTGTTGTTACAAACGGGCCAGCAGAGGTGGTTTTCACCTAGAGCACAAGTCCTGGCCTGCATGAACAAAGTGAAGCTCAAATCAACCTCCAGTCTGTTAAAAACACCCGATATATTTGTCAGCAACAAGATTTTGTTTTTAACATGTGCATCAATGATGTTGCAATCATAACAAAGTGTTTTACATGTGTAGTACAGCTGTGAGTGATCACATTGTCAAAGTCAGCATAGATACAGGGTTATGACAGCAGCTGTGATAAATCCCATTTAAAATGAGTGTTTCCAAAGAAGAAAGCAGCAAACTGTACATGGTGTTCACTGCTGTGTTCCAGTAACTTATGGTGCTGTGTTAACCATGTTTAATGCAGCAGATCCTTGACTAGAGACGTGAAACCCAGCCTATACAGCGTTTAATATTGTTTGGCTTGACAGTTCAGAACCCTGTACTGTTGGTGGATGGTATAGTAGGCTTTGTGACATCTGGTGGCCAAGAGGAGAACTGCAGGTTGGATTTCATGAGCCTCATGCAGGGTTAAAAACACTGCATTTATGACACAGCGCCACCGACCGAATACAGCACGGTGAAAAGGTGTGACACTTTGAATGCTCACATCTGTACCTCACATCTGCTTAAGGGAAAACTGTGCATTGCAGGTTACACCATGAAGAAGGCCGTTACATTACACACAGGCTGTAACCCATTTTTACTTGTATTGTTTTTAAATTCTTCATCGTGTGAGCCATCTCTTTTTATTCATTTCAAGAAGAGTCCCTTTGACATTTGTTTCCAATAAACTGTAGTTTGTCTTGCTGTAATGACTGTCTCACATTGTTTGTGCGGGTGTGTTGCAGATGAGCAGAGTCATACTCTGAGAGATGCGGAGGCAGAAGTGTTGTTTGGCTTCAGTCTGGAGGAGTCACTTAAGAGAGCCCACAGCGCACCACTCTTCAAGGTCAGACAATACGCTTCACACTCGTACAGCAGGAAATCAGTTTTAACTAAACAAAGGGAAAGACTGATTGGGGTAGGAGCAGAATCTATTTTTCACAGAGGGTTATTTTCATTGCTGTAAATATGGAAACTAGCTTACTCAGCTTGGTGAACATTTGTGATGTCCTTGGATGGGTTCTGATGAATGGATTTTGGGGTTGTCCTTGGCTGACTGTCTTTCTGTCTGTGTATCTATACCTGTCTGTTACATGTGATGGGCGATGTAGGGGAAATACTTTTACCTCACCCCAGGGATCTGCCCTAGCCTCAGCACCATGAAGTCCATCTTGGAGAGTGCAGGTGGAAAGTTGCTGGGAAAACAGCCCTCCTACAGAAAGATCATGGAGCACAAACAGAACAAGGTCCTTAAACATACCTGGAATTGTGAAAATCAGTGGCTCTTCTTGGCAAAGTTTTCAATGTGCAACAAAAATAGTTTATCCTCATTGTTATATAAGTTCTTATGATATATTTTTATCCAAAGTCCTTGCAGCCAGTGGTAGGTGATGGTGTTAAGATGACAGTAATAACCTTTATTTTCATAAATCAAAATAAAACCTACTTAGTAAAAAACATGAATCCCAATAAAGGCAGCTGAACCAGCAGGCACTAAAATCCTTCTGATTATTTAACCATTGCTAAATGTTTTCGCTCACTGTGCTGGAACTCTAGCACCGGGCTGTTTTCTATTCAAAAATAGATAATTATATGTCCAGGGAAAATATTCAGTTACCAGTCTACAGATTCCGACTGGACCTTTTCAGGTTAACATGAGGATTTGCGTTTAGAAATGATTAGATCTGATGGTCTTTTCTTTCTGAAACGGGTCACAATATGCTCATTTGGCATCTATGTGACTTGTAGCCTACAGCAACAGCAGGCTATGTTTTAGTATCTTATACCACCAAATATTTTCTTTTAATAGTTTAGTTTTGTTTGTGCTTGTATATTATGTTTATTTTGAGCGTATAACAGTAACCTAGATATCCACTCACATTCAGCCATCATCAGCACCTAATGTCACACAACATTTGTGTCAGTTGTGGTAATAAACATTCATTTTCAATGAATTAATGTCTACATTCTCACTTTAAGCTCTTTATTTTTATTCATTTCTATATAAATACTTTTTTTTTAGAGTTGTAACTACCTGTTTTGTTGCAGAACCTTCCAGAGATCATCTTAATTTCCTGTGACAACGACCTCCACCTCTGTAGAGAATATTTCTTGAAAAACATCGGTAAGATAACATGTTTGTAAAGCAGTATTTGTGAGGGCACTCACTGACATGATGCATTCCCTAACCCTAATAAACTAAACCTGTAAACTAAACCTGATTCTAACCTGAACCTTAAAACCAAGGCTTAACCCTCAAACAGCACTAAAATGTCCACACAACAATGGTATTGAACTCAAACTTGTCAGCACAACCAAAGAAAGACATGTATACACACACACTCAAGTCCTGATTATTGTAGACTTTAATGACACTGAAACTTTTGGTTGTATAAAGGAGCTGACAGAGATTGATCCTAAGCTGTTTTCATATATGGACTCCAGACAATGTCTGCAAAATCTGGCCCGGATATTGTCCACAGTTGCCCTTTCACACATGTTGCACACAACAGGAGATGGTCTGTGTCAGATGTGTTCTCACCTATTGCAGATACTCAGACTGGTTTATGGGGGGTGCGTCTGGGTAGTGTGAGCATGAGGTGTTATTATAAACAACTGAGGGTAAAGTCCACGTAATGTCTGAGCCAACTGTCTCAGACATTTGCATTCTCACATGCAGCTCCTCCAGGAAATGTCTTGATAATTTCAGGCTGTCGGTGCATGAAAAGGGTTCTAATGATTAATATCAGGGCTGATCATGGCAGATTTTAACGTATCATTACCAACACTAATGAAAACGTGATCCTGTTTTTGTCAAAGTCTACTGTGATTCTTTAGTGTGTCTTGTCTATCGCTGCCTGTGAGCGTTGGAGATGTCGCTACACAAGATATCCATGGATCCTTATGTCTTAAATCCTGTAAATCAAAGGCGTTCAATTTGCACTAGTATGATTAATAAGAGTTTAGTTTTACACAGTGCATTCTAAAATCTTAGTTAACAGTCTAGAGATGTTTTTATCTTAGAATTAATTAATGTGAGGTGACCTGGAGTAAGTGGAACCCACAGCACACAGGTGTTTCCATGGTGGGGGCATTGTAACTATGTTAATTATCAGCTTCTGCAAAACTAGCTTGAATTTAGTATTATGGCTCCATCCATAGGATGGGGTGGGGTAGCGCTTTGTCATTTCAGGCATTTACATGACAAAGGAAATTGGTTACTCAGGTCCTAACAGTGACATAATAAAAACACAAACCTACATTAATAAATATGAATAATAAAAATGCAAATACAAGCTAAAATACACAGCAATAGTGTACAAGTAGCATTTTCATTTAAGACCAGCATTAATTAGTCTTCACAGTGCTGACAGTGTTGGTACTCTGAGTTTATCTGTTGTGCAGACCCCCAGATATTTGAAGTAGGACACCACTTCACTTAAGAACACGTATGTCTCTGTCCTCAGCTGATCTTGTGTGGCAGCTAAAAGTACCTCTTTGCCCATCTGGCTGTACTTTGTATTTAAAAAAAAGCTAATGAAAGATATTATTATAACATTCATTGTAAAAGATTAACAGATGATGGATCTTCACAGTCATTTGGGAACACCATCTCACAGAATGTGCTACATTTTCATCACTGACATGAGATCAACTGATCGTTTTACCTGCGAAGATGTTTCGCTCTGTTGGAGTTGTTGGAACGACAAAGAAGCACTTGCTTCAGTCTAATTATTCTGTGCTGTTACAGAGTGATGCCTCTTACCTTACATCAAATGAAAGTACAGTTTTAGTATCTTTGACCAATATCTACAGTTTGTGTGTATACAGTGGAACCTTGTTTTGTTTTTGCAAGACAAGCAAAAAGTTTTGATATATGAGCGAGGTCTCACAATACGAGTAGTACGTACGCTTTGTCTGCTGAGTGTCACGTGACATACGTCACAACTGAGCCAGTGATTCTCACAGTCACGTGACGTACGTCACAACTGAGCCAGTGATTCTCGCACTTCACTCATTTAGTCAATATCTGTACTGTAACAAGGGCCCCTCACTCCAGCCATGATTCTTTTCAAAGGTAATGTGTAGGTTTTATTTTTACTTTATACTGTATTTTGTATTACTGTAATCATTTTTATATGGATAAGTGGGTGTGGAATGAATCCTCTGAGTTTCCATTATTTCTTATGGGGAAATTCGCTTTGATATACGAGTATGTTGCTGGAACGAATTATACTCGCAATCCAAGGTTTTACTGTATTGTTCATCTGTACGCATCCTATCCCACTTTCCAACTCTGTTAAAGGTGCCCTGTGGAGTTGTTGTGGTTACATTCACTGTTTCTTACATAGTGGGAATCCTTGAGGTATAACAAACATTTTTCATTTTTCCTTCCTCATCTAACGTGTAAAGCCAGCATCGTTTACATTTCTGTTTTCTCGCTTGTATTCGTCTTCTTCTCATTGCTACTGTGAACTAGAAGCCACCTGGAAACACCTGGCTCCACAGCACTCGCCAGACAGCAAACTGACCAGCAGCATTAGAACAGCTGTCTATAAACAGTGACGCTTCATTAGTGCTGATGTGTTCTAATGTGACTCTGATGTTGTTTCTTGTCCAGATGTCCACAACGCAGAGTTCATCCTGACAGGAGTTCTCACCCAGAAACTTGACTACGACTCATATCCTTTACAAGCCAATGGCAGCAACGAAGGGAACCTGGCACTGCATCAGTATTTGACACACTGGGAATGTGACTTGCTGTTGCAGCATGAAAGCTCAGTGGGTTACAGTTAGCAGCAGCATAGCATGAAGAGCTATTTTCACACAGCTGTCATTGTCACTGACCACTTACTGCTTCAGCAGTAGAACTGGCAGCTGTGGTCATTCTCTGATTTGTTGCACATTAAAGAATATAGTTATTATAAAAGATGAGATGTACACAAAGGCATTAATATGCAGTCTAAGTGTTATTGGACACATTTTCTGTTGTTCAGGCTCTGTGCATTCAATTTGAAATAATATATACACACCTGACATCAGTGCAGCAATTTCCTTAAAATCACACCATGACCCAGGGTTTGACATTAACAATGGCCCATGGCCACCAAAGATTACTGTGCAGCCGCCATACGTCCCCAGCAGGTGGCCCACTGTACCATATGATTTCAAAGAAATAGTTTTCAATGTAAATGATTATTTTCATGGGGGGGGGCTGCAAAAACACTGATCTAAGAGAGCGTATATGAATAACTTGAGTTTTCAGTTTAAACAAAGTCACATATTTTCATTCTGTTTTTGTTTTCATTTATTAAGGCTGGTAACTTGCGTTAAATTGCTTTTCCTGTATTGTTTTTTTTTTTTTTTTAGATAAATATCTTTTACATTTCCATTTTATATATACACCACAAATGCTCCTTGGCCACCAGATTTAGGGGCTTAGTGGCCCATGGGGCCAGTGCTTAAAATTATTAGCATCTGTCACTGATCCATGGAGACGCACAGCAGCACTAAATACCTACATCAATTACAGAATGTTTAAAAATAGACTTGTTTCTAAATGAGCTGGTTCTACCATCTGCTATTAATGGATCTTGTATATTTGCTGTGTACTTAAGATCATAAAATGGTCTGTGGCCAGTTGACTACAAATCACATGCTGTGCTTTACCTTCCTGTTGAGCATTTCAACTAAAATCAGCTTGAACCCGCTTGAGGCAACTAATGCTTTGGGGGCGTTACAACATTACAGTAACATAAAATAAGCTGACCCGCGGTGTTACTGGTTCGTTACCTCTGCTGAACAGCTGGAGGTGTATTATTAACGGTGATTCTGTGTTGTGGAAAAAAAGTCCCTTTCCTTGACAGTCACACATATAAGTTCACTTGATGGTGATGCAGTGATGAGATGAAGAAGAAGGAAGAACAGATCAGGAAGTCACCTGCATACAGTCCAGCAACACTAACTTTTCAGTTTTTATTTTGTGCAGAGATCTCCAATCATTTTGTAGTCTTTTGTTACCTGTTTGGGAATAAATAAATAAATGTATGATATTTTTGTGAAATAAATGTCTAAATTATGGAGAATTTTAATAATTTAGTTGTTTAAATCAAATGTGTAAAAGCTTCTGCTCCTACACTGATTTTTGGAATAAAAACTAAATTTGTTTGTGAGTATTGTCTTTGCTTTCTGATCATGTTGTGGATTAAAAGTGACACAGGTTGTCGGTAGTGTCGGACTTCAACCCACCTTTAAGAAGCTTAAAAGAACATAATTCAATAACTGAATATAAACAGGGGTTTTGGGTGTCAACGACTTTCTTCACACGTCAAACAACTCCAGCATTCATGTTTAGTGAGAAGGGGACATTTCAGAACAAAACCTGTCTCAGCTTCATAGTTTAGAAACCTTTCTTCAGGGTATTCCATGTTTCAGCATATAATTCCTGATAGATTTGATTTAATTAATACTGTAGTATTAATTATCTGTAGTTCCTGGTGAAGTTCTAATTACTGTTCTAATAACAGGTTCAACCCAGAACCTTCCTGCTGTGAGGCTGCAGTGCACCAACATTCCGCTCAGGTTCTTTTCTTAGACCGGTTTGCAGATGGATTAAAGATGAGTAAAGAACTTTACCTTTCAAATGGGACCAAGGTTATGATTTGATTTAAAAGGATTTAAAAAAGTAAATCTATTTTTTGTATGTCATTTTTGAGCTTGTGCACAATAGTGGTGCATTTAAATAAATTATAATTTTGTTTATGTTATAAACATGCAGTAAATGTGTTGGGGGAATGTTACAGTGAGGAACAGAAGTATTTGAACACCCTGCGATTTTGCAAGTTCTCCCACTTAAAAATCATGGAGGGGTCTGAAATTCACATTGTAGGTGCATTCCCACTCTGAGAGACAGAACGAAAAAAAAAAATTTTCAGGAAATCACATTGTATGATTTTTTAAAGAATTTATTTGTCTTGCACTGCTGAACATAAGTATTTGAAGACCTGAGAAACAGCAAGAATTCTGGCTCTCAAAGACCTGTTACTGTGCCTTGAAAAAGTCCACCTCTACTCCACTCATTAATCTAAATTAGTAGCACCTGTCTGAGCTCTTTAAAGACACCTGTCCACCCCACAGTCAGTCAGACGCCAACTACTACCATGGGCAAGACCAAAGAGCTGTCAAAAGACACCAGAGACAAAATTGTGGACCTCCACAAGGCTGGAAAGGGCTACAGGGCAATTGCCAAGCAGCTTGGTGAAAATAGATCAACTGTTGGAGCAATTGTTAGAAAATGGAAGAGGCTAAAGACGACTGTCAGTCTCCCTCGGACTGGGGCGCCATGCAAGATCTCACCTCGTGGGGTATCACGGATGATGAGAAAGGTGAGGAATCAGCCCAGAACTACAAGGGAGGAGCTGGTCAATGACATGAAGAGAGCTGGGACCACAGTTTCAAAGGTCACTGTCGGTAGAACACTACGCCGTCATGGTTTCAAATCATGCATTGCACGGATGAGCAGGGGAACCTTCCGTGCAATGCATGATTTGAAACCATGACGGCGTAGTGTTCTACCGACAGTGACCTTTGAAACTGTGGTCCCAGCTCTCTTCATGTCATTGACCAGCTCCTCCCTATCGTTCTGGGCTGATTCCTCACCTTTCTTATAATCAGTGATACCTCACGAGGTGAGCTCTTGCATGGCGTCCCAGTCCGAGGGAGACTGACAGTCGTCTTTAGCCTCTTCCATTTTCTAACAATTGCTCCAACAGTTGATCTATTTTCACCAAGCTGCTTGGCAATTGCCCCGTAGCCCTTTCCAGCCTTGTGGAGGTCCACAATTTTGTCTCTGGTGTCTTTTGACAGCTCTTTGGTCTTGCCCATGGTAGTAGTTGGCGTCTGACTGACTGTGGGGTGGACAGGTGTCTTTAAAGAGCTCAGACAGGTGCTACTAATTTAGATTAATGAGTGGAGTAGAGGTGGACTTTTTCAAGGCACAGTAACAGGTCTTTGAGAGCCAGAATTCTTGCTGTTTCTCAGTTGTTCAAATACTTATGTTCAGCAGTGCAAGACAAATAAATTCTTTAAAAATCATACAATCTCAGAGTGGGAATGCACGTACAATGTGAAGTTCAGACCCCTCCATGATTTCTAAGTGGGAGAACTTGCAAAATCACAGGGTGTTCAAATACTTCTGTTCCTCATGTACATGATTGTGAGAAACATACTAGCCATATTAAAAGGTCCTTCCAGTTTGAGTAGATGGTGAGATTGTAGCCTTGCAGCTGAAAAGTATCTTTCATAACATGTTCATACCTGCTGACATTGTCAGGTTCCCCCCAGAAACCCAGGACCTAAATGCATGACTCAACAGGTACTAAGAAGGTTTAATTAAAGGATTACAGGTGGGGGCAGAGCTGCACCGGAATTGGAAACCGTGAAGGTGTGTAGGTGGAACTGGGGGCTGCTTCTGGATCACCAGAGTCGTGGCAGACTCGGGTTCACTGCTCCCATTCTGCTGGTCAGCTGCTTAGCCTCAGAATGGCATCTTCCAGAAGGAGGATGGCAGCTGAGCGATCGTTATATCGTTTCCCACCCAGGAAAAATGGTGAATGCAAAAGACTGCAAACTGCAGCTGGCAAAAACAATAACCTACACAGTGGAGTTAAATATAACCAAAAATGCATAAGCACCAAACTTTATGAAACACAAAAAGCCACAAACAAAAAATACTGAGCACAGTCTCAAACACGTATGTACTAGTAGGATATATTTGTAAGGAAATAGAAAATACTGCAGTACAAAGTAATTTTTAGAAGTATTTCAGAGTTGTTCAGTTGAATTGCTGAAGCAGTAAAAATAACTGGTTGTGAAGAAATAATTGTAAGTGAAAGGCTGGTGGAGAATTGAAATATATATTACTAATGTACTATATTACTTTCTAAATTTCTAGCATTTAAGACCAGTGTTTATCATGGTCATCCCCAAATTAACCACCAAACTTGGAGACCTGGGCATCAGCACTAGATGCAATTAGATTCTGGACTTTCAGACCAACAGGCCTCAGCACGTTAGGTCAGACAACACCTGCTCCGCCACCATCCTCCTCCTCAATCATGCTATGCCTCCTCCCACAGCACCTGGCACCACACAGCCAGGTGCCATTCTTTGAATGCAGTGCTGTAATTATCAGCTGTTGTAATAAGGATTTGTTTGTACTAAAAGTGATTCCCTGGTGTGCACTGACCAGTGAATCAGTGATCTCTGATCTCTGTTCCACTCCAGCTGGGGAGTTTTGTTTCAAAGTGTAAATTACTGTTGTTTAGTGCATTATCAACTGGATTATTTAGCTGATACAACAGAAAGGTTTGACTGCAATTATGCTTGGGTTTGGGTTTGATCAATCACAGTATAATTACAAGTCACTGTGCAATGCATATACACTTACTTACACAAACAAACAGTCATCATACACTTATTTACATATGCTCACACTATACTCACACACACAGCATATACTTTATAAACACAGATGTTAAAGATGGAACTGTGGAACTTCAATGCAACAGCACTAGTCTGTTGTATATTGTACATCACCCTACATATCTTACTGTAAATATCAGTTGTACATATCAGTAAATTAGTTCTGACTGTACATACTGTAGATACTGTGCACCCTGCACTGCTGTTATTGCACTTCTGGTTAGATGCTAAACTGTATCTTGTTGCCGTGTACTTGTGCATGTGTAATGACAATAAAGTTGAATCTAATCTAATCTGTAAGAGAGTTAGGGGTTCAGTCTGGGGATTTAAACATGCAAAAAATATAGAAGTACAATAAATATCATTGCAATCTACACTTACATTTATTATTTACAAGATTCCATTCCAGATTAACACCTTTTACTACTGCTGTCAGAGACTTCAGCTGTGAAGTTTGTATGACACATTCGTTCCAAGCACCTTCATAGAAAGATTTGGACAAAACCAAGCTCCCAGACACTGAATCTTTAGCCTTCTTACAGGCCTTAGATTCCCTTTGAGCAGACAACAAAGGACAACTCTGGCATCCAACTGAGAGGTTTGTACAACACATTTGTTCTGAGCAATGCACTCAGAGGGTTTCAGCTAGGATCTTTAATATAGTTGATTTGGTATCTGTATTGTATCGGTGTTTGTAATTGGGGAAACTGTGTTTCAGAGTAATTATATAATAAAAAAAACTATATGAGTATCCTCTGGCATTTACATAATGTTTCCTGTTTGATAAATACCATGTTGATCACATGTTAAAACCTTGCAAGTACAAGCATTTTAATCAGTGTATTTTGTGCTTTATTAATTTAGTATTTTGTCCCTAGATAAAAGACAAGGAATAAGGAAGGGAAAGTTATTTTAATATTGCTGAGTTAGTATAACAGATAATACTTCTGTGGGTACCATGTCCTCTTTTTTTGATATACTGATTAAGATTTTAATTGTTCAGCAACTGTGATGGTGAGGTTGCACTGAATAAGGAATTTCTTTGAATTAATAAAGTATAAACATCTGATACAAATTTTGTGCTGGTAATTAGAAGTGAATCGCTAAATTTGGTTTTGATTTATATCCAATTAACTGCCTAAATTAAAAAAAAATATTATTGAATGCATCAAAGGTCTGTTAATTATAGTTTTAATTATTTTCCTCTGAATACCTGTTTGTGGTGCTGCAAGTGTGATATGGTAATGGTTACAGCAGAACTGGAGAAATAAATAATTATTTCATTTTATGTTTGCGCACTGTGGGGCATACATGCATGCTTGTGGAAGATTACACATTGGTGTGTTTTTACAAAACTGATCAGTCATTCTTTGAATGCAGTGCTGTAATTATCAGCTGTTGTAATAAGGATTTGTTTGTACTAAAAGTGGTTCCCTGGTGTGCACTGACCAGTGAATCAGTGATCTCTGTTCCACTCTAGCTGGGGAGTCACTTCTTCCTACTCCATTCAACCATGTACTAGGTATAAGCAAATTGATATTGGATTAGCATTTGTTGGATATGTGTAAAATTATGTGTGTTGACATATCAACTGTCTTTACATGCTTGAAAGAATAAGTCAAATCAAATCAATGCATATACACTTACTTACACAAACAAACAGTCATCATACACTTATTTACATATACTCACACACACAAGCATATACTTTATAAACACAGATGTTAAAGATGGAACTGTGGAACTTCAATCCAACAGCATTGAAGTCTATAAAAATGTACAAGTGGCCGATGTGTATGTGTGTGTTTGTGTTTGTGTGAATGGAGCTCTTAGCCAGAGACATTAAGATAGAAGAGTTGCGACATTGAGGGGGTCAAAAATAGCAGCAGGTCACGTGACTCAAGGAGCCTCAAATGGCTCCTTAATGCGCTCTGCTCTTAGCCATAGTAGTCACGTGATCCAACACACGGAAGCGAAAACGTAGGTTGTGCTCTCTACTGTTCTTTCAGCCGCTGTCGCCCAGTAATAAGTATTTTAGAAAAAGAAAAGCAAGACACACTGTTGCCTGGTGTATTTTACCTGTGGTTTGTATGGACGAAGAGGTTCGTTTCGATCGGAACTTCCCAGTCTGTAATTTAGCGACAGGGTCAGATGGAGTAGCGCCTCGACACAGACAGTAGCTTAGCTGTGACGTGAGCCCTAGTTTATGCCTCTCAACTCGAATCCCAGATAACTCCTCCGATAACCCCGGAAAGTCACACACGGCCACCGTTTCACACCAGGACAGTAATTTTCACCCAAATTATGAAGGTACTTCCAGAACCTTCATAGTCTCTTCCAACGACTAGGAATCAAAACGAATCAAAGAAAAACATATGTGTGATACGGTTGAAGGATGTGATGAAAAGGAACAGCATTTCTGCTATTTGGAATGATTTCGGATTCAGGAGAGACACCGTATTACAAACAGAGGTAGGCTGCTGTGTCAAATACTTTGTTACAGGTAAATGTTCTATGTTCAACATCCCAGCTAGGAAGGAACGTTCCCACCATAGATCAATGAGGTCTTATCATTCTAATGTCATTTGTATTAGTCTGGTTCTGAAAAGTCACTAACGTTGTAAAGTACCATATTTGCCTCAAATGCCATTTAATGTTTAATCTTGGGTACCTCTGGATTAGCTTGGCACACATCATAACTCCAAATAGTCTAATTGTTTCAGAACAATAAAACCAGAGAGCCTCTTCATGAAGACACACACACCTCCTACTGCCTGTGTTATGTCAAAAGTGGACAGCACAACGAACCACAACAGCATTAGTTAATATGAATTTCTCCCCCATAGATAAGTAAACAATAGTATATGTACCGATGAAAAGAGATGTGTAACACTGTAAACAAAGCAGGTAATTGAGAAACCCCATATTTTAACTGGTACAATGCAGACATAGTAACTTCTCCAGCCTTACAACAATTCTAACATTACAGAAACAAGGCATTAACAGACATGTAACGTGTTTATTTTACTCACCGTTAAGTCCCACTGAGTAGTGGAAACATCACTCCCTTTCAAGTAGCTCCACGGTTGGTAAATCCATTTCCATTTTTCATATTTTTGGTGGGCCGTGTCCCCTAGCTGCTCCCCCATGGAGATTGCCCCCTAGTAATAACATCTATGGCTTGAACATTCACCCTCTGACAAATGGCTACTTATTCACATTGTTATTCTGCCACACCAGAGAATGAAGTCAGTCCAACATTTGATCATATGGGCAATTACCTTTGCCACCATAGGAAAAGTGTTTACATGGCCCTTGAAACATGCCACAAACTAACTGTGCATGTGGGCATGTCATAGGTGTGCTCCGGTACTTCATACATTAGCACCACACCTCTGAGTGCACGTTTTTCCTTCTCACTGTGTTGCCAAGTGCTTGCACAAGTGTAAGGTCTAGACTGGATTATGTAAAGTGCCCTGAGACAATTCTTTTTGTGAATTGGCACTATACAAATAAATTGAATTGAATTAATGTCATGATATAATAGTTTAACAGTATGGTATATATAACATGTTTCTGCATTGGACAGCCTATTTCCACTTGTAATACTTTGAGTACATTTTCGTGTTAATACTTAATTGTGGGATCAATAAAGTCTTACCTTACCTTAATATTACTTGTAACGGAGAAGACTGTTTTGTGATATTAGTACTTTTACTGTGAATACGTCCTAATTACTTCTAGACCTAACATGCAAATTAACATGCTTTAGCTATACAACATGTTCAAGTTATATGCTTTTTTTTAAAATAATACTGTTTATTCTTTAGGGTCAATCTAGCGCTGCAGTCCCTCTCAATCATTCCTTCAAGGGTCGTCGTAGCTGATAACAGTAATTGTGTAATACTGTGAAACCGTGATATTTTCTAAGACAGTTATCATACCATGAAGATCTCATATAAAGGGGGGTGTACTTTCTTTTTACTGTGACCATACATGCTTTACTATGCAGTAAAGTGGTACACATCCCTAGACTATGCACCATTTGGCTCCAAACAAAGCCAGTTGGTAAAGAGGCATGGGCCTCTTTTAACTCTAAGACTTTGCCAATCTGGTCCAAAACGCCATATTTTACATTCAGTTAACCATCTTTGATCTAACATTACAAAGGGTTTAATATTCCCTTCCAGAGATGAGTTCGTGTTTGCTGGAGGAGGTGACCTTCCATCGCTGCTGCCAGATGCTCCTACAGCAGTCAGAGCAGCTTCGAGATGGCTGGAGCTGGGAGCCGGTCCAGGTTAGAAGGTTTCTGCTGTCACTGTCATTAGTGTAGATGAAGCCTGAAAGCTTGCTGTGCTCCATTAATGTGGTTAATGGAAGTTTCTAATGTGGGTTCAGGGTTCACAGGAGGGCTACCTGAGGAAGACTGCTCTGAAGTCAGCTGTCATTAGCTCAAACCCAGTGTGGGACCTGCAAGGATCCATTTCAGACTCAGGGTCACACACCTCTTGTCACTCCGGTCCTGATGAGCAGGGAGAGGAGAAGGACCAGGTGAAAGACTGAATTATGTACAGTAGGAAAACTTGGCATCATTACTTTGTTTTTCATTAATGCCTTTATTAAGTATCACTGAATGTGAGCAATTTAGTTCCTTTAATTTTTCAGTTATATTAAAACAAAACTTTAATTGCAGTATTAAATGAATGATCTGCACACACTTCTCTCCCTTTAATAATAAGAATTTGATTTTCTAAATGAAAGGTAATTGCAGTTTTCCAATTTGAAGCAGCGAAAAGCCCCTTTTACACAGAGATTGTGGGAAACTGCCAGTATTTTAACCCTTCCTCAAGGTGACTTTTTGATTTAAGCCATTTTACACTAAACTTAAAAAAGTTGGCAAACCACCGCTCCAGTTTTAATTTCACACAGCCGCTGGAATCCCGGTACTAGAGGCATGATGCTTACCAGGATATCTGAAGGTCCGTGTACTTTGTGGCCAATTAGAAAACGAAACAAATGGGCTGTTGTCTGGTTGTGTTTGATATATTTATACTGGTGGGCTTCCATTTGACCAGGCTAATAGGCTGGAAAATAAAGTCCTAGCTACGCCACTGACTCACACACAAGGTGCACTTCACCACAGACCAGACATAAGTGTGCGCTGTAGCTGAATTCACACAAAATCCTGAGGGTTGTGGCTATGTTTATTTATGCTAACCACAATGAAACAATATAGTTTTAATTCTCCCCTCATTCACTCTAGCTCTCTCTCTCTTATGCGGACCTCCAACCCCCTGTTCGTTCTTGTCCCATTTATGCAGGAGGTGGGGAAAACTCGTCTCGGAAAAAACTTCTTCTTCTTGTTGCAGCATTTTGGGCGGTCAGCATTGACCCCCATGCCAGTACTGTACCCTTTACATATAGCAGAATGGCTAGGCACAGCACTGGCAGAAAACCCCCGCATCAAATGGGCAGTGTAAAAGGGGCTGCAGATAAGATTGAGCTGCCATGTGTAGTGAATGCTGCTGTCTCTTCCTCCACAGTCTGTTCTTGTTGCCTCAGTTGATGCTGATGCCACCAATGGTGCCATACATGATGACAATGATGGGGTCTGTATGGTGTCTGAAGGCAGCAGCCAGGTGCTTCAGTACGAGTATCACATCATGTACTCCTGCAGCTACAGTACTCCTGTACTCTACTTCAGAGCCTCCACTTTGGGTTAGTTATGTGACATGGTCGGTGCATACACACACATTGTTGTTATAGATTGTACATTGTGGGGATCTGACTTAGGACTGAAGTTCATGTGTTCTTTGTGGGTGGTTAGTTTGTGTTTTACTTTGGCCTCCCAGTTTTGAATGTTTAATCACTGAGAAATAAGGGGCCACTAGGACACCTCCTAATCTACTGCAGCAGTAACAGGGACTTATTCATAAATTACTACATAGTTATTTTTATACCCCATTAATATCATCCTGCAGCTACACTGACTGCAGGGCTTAAGGTTCTCTGACAAAGAGAACAATGTAAGAATAGGCCTATTGCTGTATATGTATATATGTATGGAGCCGTAAGGAATCCTGTATTTTGTATTAACAAAGTAGACCTACTTTATAAATAAACTCTTGTTTACACTTTGGCTCCGTTAGGTATCAGCTCACTAATGCATATGACCGTGGCTACTTTGAAAAAGCGCTGCAATAAATAGGCTGAGAATAGGCCTATTGCTGTATATGTATGTATGTATAGAGCCATAAGGAATCCTGTATTTTGTATTAACAAAGTAGACCTACTTTATAAGTAAACTCTTGTTTACACTTTGGCTCCATTAGGTATCAGCTCACTAATGCACATGACCCTGGCTACTTTGAAAAAGTGCTGCAGTAAATAGGCTATTCATTTTGTTTTTACATCGACATGATCTTTTGGAATAATTTGGCAACTGTTTAACAACAGTAGGTCAATAATGCCCCGTACTGATGTTTAATATAGCCCAAAGGAGGAACGAGTGTTGAAAAGTTTGAGAAAGGCGTACTGGATTGGATGTTCTTATGGCTAAGCATTCATTTTGTTTTTACATCGACATGATCTTTTGGAATAATTTGGCAACTGTTTAACAACAGTAGGTCAATAATGCCCCGTACTGATGTTTAATATAGCCCAAAGGAGGAACGAGTGTTGAAAAGTTTGAGAAAGGCGTACTGGATTGGATGTTCTTATGGCTAAGCTGTGCTTGGACTTGGATACAATTACCAGACTATGGTTTCTGACTGAAAAAGGATGAGTACAGAGTACATTTGGACCTTTTAAGTTAAAGTGAGGACTCACATTTAGAAACAGTTTGATTTGGTGCTCCTGTCTGTCCGAAACGGGCCTACAGCTCACTGGGCTGTGTTTTTAGCATCTTAGACCAATATCTACAATTTGTGTTATGTTTGTGCGTGTAGTTTGTTCATTTAGAGCGTATAACAGTAACCTACATTAGGTATCTACTGTTGAACGGAGAGCACAGCAGCCTGTGTTGTCTCTCTTTCATGGAGAACTTGAAGTAGCAAATAAAAATAAATGTTTTAGAGCCAGTAGTAAAACCGAAAAATAGCCTAGCTGACCCTGATAGGGTAGCTACTTCACAAGGCTGACTGTGGAAGTCACTATGCTAACGATGGCTGGATCACTGTGATATTTAATGAATATGGTTCAGTCCGATATGCCAAAATGTTGTGAACAGAAGAACCATTTGTGCTCCTGTTGGCCAGCGTCGACCCACCTTGTTGTAGACGTTGAAAAACATTCTGACATGCTAGATTTGGTGTTGGGGTGTCATGAAGTGTTCCAGACGCAGCATCAGTTGAAGTTTACTATGACACACTATATGAGATAAAATGATCGATTGTCATGTCTCACGTTGTTTTTTGGTTCCAAAGCCCTATGTCCATCATGTCTGGCTGTTATCGGGCTTAATCATTCACTAACAGAAATTTAGACCAGAGAGATCTGATATTTAATAGTCCACATTTGATTGTCCTATTACTTTCTACTATAAGAGGAGTCGTCTTAATTTTAATTAGGTTCTTATGAATAACTCCTCTGGAGTTGATTCTTGATTTATATAATTTAGGTGTGCAGGGGGCAGACACAGTCTCTATGGGGTACTGGGAGCGTTGGGTGGGTAGCAGCTGCAAGGAGACAGCAGAGAGGCGTGTAAGACTGCGACCCTGCATCCTGGACTCAACTCTGGGTTGTCATATACGGAGTCCGACATTGTTTTAGCGAAGTTACACACTGACTCAACATTAATTTTAGTGACCTCCGACTGGTGAAGTCAGGAGTCATTAGCGCCGACGTGAATAACAACCTTACAGTATTTACGCTTATCCTTAGTCAGCAGCTTCAAATAGGATTCAATGTCGCCCGCTCTGGCCCCAGGAAAACATTTGACTATGGCCGCCGGTGTCTCTAGCTTCACGTTTCTGACTATGGAGTCTCCAATTACCAGAGTTGTTTTCTCAGCGGGTGTGTCGCTGAGTGGGGAAAATCGATTTGAAACGTGAACAGGCAGGTGATGCTCCATGGACATTCGTTTGGAGCTACGACTCTTGTGAGCTGTCACCCAGCCACCTGTCTGCTTAGGAAGCACTGGGGGGCAGCTAGATTGGGCTGAGCTACGTCTAGGAGGCCCCACACCGGCTACATGGGCCTGGCTAGCTTGGCTGTTCTCAATGGTTTTGGAAAAGAATATTGAAAAAACGAGTCAGGTTTTTTGTGTTTTTTGATTTTTATTATGAAAAACGAATGAACAAATAATCCACGCTTCATTTCTCACCATCATACAGCTGATCAGACATTTGCTGTGTCCCAATTCAGGAGCCACATCCTTTGAAGGCTGCATTTGTATACTGATTACATCACAGTGTTGTGACAAGGCCGTCCCATTTCGAAGGCTCCTTCGAATGTGGCAGAGAAATGTGTCCTCCTTTCACTCGGCAACGAAGGCTCCAACTGGTGGATCCTTCACAGCTCAGTCTATCCCAAGATTCTTTGCACACAGAGAGCAGACAGTGTCATTTCAGTTTGGCCCCTGGTCTGGTCTTCACAGTCTGCAACGGCTGCACATAAGCCATGCCTTCAGATACTGCGTCCTTTGGATGTGACCCCTGATTTGATACACAGCTATAGTCTGCCACTTCCTTCATTGTGTCATTTTTAATACCTTCTTGAAATCACATGCTTAACTTTGGACAAGTTGATGAAAAAACAAGTTTGCTTTTTAGGTGAGATGTTGAGGTGTGCGGTATTTGGAAGAAAACACATCACATCTCACATCGTTCAGCTCTGAAAACATTTTTCTTTTAATCAAGTATCAGACAGAAGTGTTCATTTGTAATCCTTTGAAACATCACAGTTTGACAGGGTCTGTGCACCGTTTCAATATCTCAGTGATGTCCGTCTTTAATGGGGATGCCCTGTGTGATATTTTGCTGCTGATGCTTCCTGTTTCTTCCTTGTGTCTCACTGAATCAGAGGGAAGGAGCCTGTCATTAGAGGAGATGTGGAATTCTGTTCATCCCAACTTCAGGCTTCGACTTCAAAACAGTCCTTTCACTACAATCACTCAGCAGGTAAAATTGGGAAAGACGGGGCCTTTGGCTTTATTATCACCGTCTGCCTTCTCAAAGCTGTCCTTGTCTCTGTGTCTGTGTGTTAGGAGCATCCCCTGCTGGGTCAGCCTTTCTTTATGCTTCACCCCTGTAGAACAGAGGAGTTCATGAGGCCTGTGCTGCAAGCAGCTCAGGACCAACACAGGTAGGATCACTACTGTTTTCACTAGTCCAAAAACATAATGGAAGAGTGTGCTTACACATGAAGCGGTTTGA
>NW_018128247.1:4816-48188 GCF_001952655.1 Monopterus albus | reverse complement strand
TGTTGGCTTCTAGGTTCAAGCAAAAGATACATCAATCAAATGATATTTTGTGTTCCTCACCCCAAACAATATTGTTAGATACGGTATCTTTTATGTTCAGAGTACTTACTGTGTGTGTCTGTCTGGGCAGGCCACTGAACTATGTACTGACATGGCTTAGTGTGGTGGGTCCTCTGGTGGGTCTTGACGTCCCTCTGAAGTACTGCACCCAGCTCCATCTAGCAGCTTCACCCAGCAGAACAGAGCCAGACTGAGGCTGCACCTGCTCTGCTTCAATCTGTCAGCATCACTGAGGCGCCTGGATTATCAACCAGGCAAAGAGAAAAAGTACCCCAGGGCCCTAGAAGCTCAGAGGCCCCAAAGGTCCAAGGTTGGTCGGTGTGGCAGTTACTTTGTGTTAAATTAATTGCAAATGCATTTGTCAATATGCTACAACAATAAAAACAATTTGTGATAATACCCTTTGGTAGCGTTCTGATCTTTTTTTAATTCACTTCAGTTCTTTTTTCTTTGTAACAATCATATCAGGGCACTTGACATAGTGAAGTTTTGACTTTATGGTATTACAGAAGAAAACTCAACAAAAAAAAAAATGCAGCTCTCGCTATTCATTTCTTTGGGGGATTGTGTTTGCCACAGCCAGCACAGCGGGCTCTGGCAAAACAACAGCCCCATAAGGTGGAAAAGTTGGATGTGGTTCGACTTTAGTCACACCGGATGGTGACATCTTCTGGCAGAAGTGTTGCATTGACTAATCACGTACGGGGGATGATCGTAATGTGGACGCCCACGGGAAGAAGACTTTTGTTTACCTGCTTAGCATGAGCATTCATTGCTATTCACTTTCAACTTCGGGCCACAAATAACGCACCATGATGACATGTCATGCATCAGTGCTGACACACTGCTAGAAATTGGTGCTAACAGAATAGGCCACGTTAGCAGCATGGCTAACGAAAACACAACAGAAACTAGCCAGCTGGAAACGTGAATGAAGCCACTCACCTCAACTTGTCACAATCTTACACACCTACAACACTCCCCCTGCAGCCCCTCACCCCCCAACCAATGCAGGCCCCTGTGCAGGGAGTTGCATTTTTACCAGATCAGTCTGGATGTCTGCATACCCTGAAAACCAGACCCACTGGGTGAGGGGTGGGACAGTTCCTCACTCTCTATTGACTTTATATTAGGTAAAGGCCCCTCTTTGATAATTCAGTCTTTTTCTAAAAAACTAAAACAATGCGTAAAAGCAACTGTGTGGTTGGATGCACTACGAACAAGGCAAAGAACCCAGAATAAAGGTTTTTAAAGCAGCTGAGCAAAAGAAACCAAGGCTTTAAGAAGATAAAAAAAAGTGGATAAGACATGAGGCATTAGCAGGAACAAGGAGAAAACAGGGATCCTGACACTTGATACTGTATGTCTGTGTGTAGCAGCCATCTTTGTATGTCTGCAGGTGCCTTAGCTCACTACAGTAACTTACTGGGACATAGCACAAGGGAAGAGAATTTGCTTTACAGTTGATTTATAGAATAGATTTACAGGAATTGAGGTACAACTGATGACTAAAATGATTCTGGGGAAAGGTAGCTTTTACCCACAACATCAAGGACCCCCTTAAGAAGAAGAGGGCATCCTCTTGAACCAATCAGATGAGAGTATTATCACAGCCTCCTGAATGACTATGTGAATCCACCCCTCCTTTGTCAGAGAATCATTCAGAAACAGACTTCTTCAGTAAACACAAGCAAGTTTGAACCTCTCGTCTGTGTGTTTTTGTGTTCAATTCATTGTTATTTAGATCGTGTGCTCACATCGCCACAAGAAGTGTTTTTATTATATAGCCACAGTGAATTTGAATCTATTTTTGTAAACCAGCAGGAAATGCCTGAAGTAAACACATGCCAAACTTGATCCGCCTAAATTTAGAGACAGGAGAATGTGGAAGCCTTTGTCAGTGTCTGACTTTTCAGTGCTGCATATCTGTATATATCTGGAGTCAGTACATACCAGCGTAAGCTCATTTTGCAACGATCAGTTTAAATTAAATAGGGGTTTTCACACTATTTACGGTTGAAATGCTTTAATTTATATAGCTGGTGTCATATAAAAGGTGAGTAGACAGGAGAATGTGGAAGCCTTTGTCAGTGTCTGACTTTTCAGTGCTGCATATCTGTATATATCTGGAGTCAGTACATACCAGCGTAAGCTCAATTCCTATTGAGCCTGCAAAATACACTAGTATACATACTGATTTGATTTTGTAATGGCATTAGAGTGGTTGAGGAGTATTCATAGAACAGATGCAGAAAATATGACAACCCTAGTGTAGATCCAGCAGCTTTGTAAAAATAAACTGGGATACCCTTGATGGCAGGGGCTTTTCATTCTCTACTTTAAGTGACTAAAACTTAAAAAACAGTGGCAAAAGATAGCAAACCAAGCCATTTATTGAAGTAATGAAAAAAAATCAAACACTTTGTTGTTGCTTTTTGTTTTCAGTCAAGCAAAAGGTAAGACATGCTGAAAAACACAGTCAACACTAAGCCTCTGAAACAATCCTGCCCAGTTTGATCACACAGTTTTGTACTGAGAGCAAATTGCAAAACAGCAGGGTTTTGGTCCAAGTCTTTTCAAACAGAGAAAATTTCAAATCCAATAGTTTTTCCCCAAAATCAAATACATACATTTTTCCTTACAGCATTTACACGTAAAAGAAAAATTCAGACAAAGCCATTACCACTGAAGAATTTGTGTTAATCCAAAGAAACACACACACACGCACACACCATGTAGACAGAAGCTCAAAGAAATGCTGATACGACTGACTCTGAGCTCATCAATGAATCCAAAGTCAGATTCAACACTAAGTTGGCTACTTGTGGAAGGTGGATGTCCAGCAATGCTCAACAGCACATGCTCTCTTCTGCATTCATGACATCATAAATGTAGGACCAGAAACTCACCTGCAGGTTGTACTCCCTGTCCACATATCATCAGCAGACTTTTGTTTTGTTGTTCATGTACACCTCAAATGTAAGATCATTTTAATTTTGAAGAAAATAAAAGAAATAGTTTCCATTAAAAATTGTTTATTTAATTGTATTCGTTGCTTAAGGTTAAACATTCATGTATATATCTGCAGAGCACCTGCTGTAAATGGACCTAAATAATTTAACTAAAATAGATATAATATGCATGTACTGTATACTGTTATATTGGGGATTGAGTGGCTTGGGGTGCTGTGGTCTAAAAATGATTGGGAACCACTGTTATATAGTTACTTTTTCTTTAGTACAAATTCCATGAATTTCCATGGACTGTGTTTATTGGACACACTACTTCCAGGACAATGATTTGAATAAGAGAAGGCTAAAACATCATGTTAACTTCAGCTGAAGTTTAGAAAGAAACTGGAAGAGGTAGGAAGATGGTGGGATTTTTTTTGTCCACTGTTGGAATCAATAGCAATATTGGATAGTAGTCATGTATGTGCAGAATGGTGTAGGGTCTAATTTGCAGAGAATAAATTGTGGAGTTTCCTAAGGTTTGGTGTTGCACCTAAGTTATTTTTACACTTTATATTAATGAGATTTGTAAGGTATCTGATGGTTTCAATTTTGTCCTGTTTGCAGATGACACCAATGTTTATTGTTCTGGCGAAAATCTGGAACAGTTGATAAAGGTAGTGGAGAGAGAACTGCACAAATTAAAGAGCTGGTTTGATTTGAATAAATTATCTCTGAACTTATCTAAAACAAAATTCATGGTGTTTAGTAATAAAATGATAGATAATGATATTAAAATTGATAACATAGAGTTAATTATATAAAGTTTTTAGGAGTGATTATAGATCATAAACTGGCATGGACATGCCATATAAAATATGTTCAAAAGAAAATATCAAAAACAATTGCAATATTGTATAAAGTACAATATATTTTGAACAAAATGCATTATATGCAGTTCTCTCATCACTCCATATTTAACATATGGAGTAGAAATTTGGGGAAATACATATAAATCTAGAACTACTGCAGTCTTTTTATTACAAAAAAGGTCATCAGATTAATTACACATTCTCCATATAATACCCCAACAAATCCTTTGTTTATTCAGTTGAAAACATTAAAAATTTATGACGTGGTAGACTTGTGTACTGCTAAACATATTTATAAGGCAAAACAACAAACCCTCCCTCAGTCTTTGCAAACTATGTTCAGTGTAAGGGAAAGTAATTATGACCTTAGAGGGACATATATGTTTAACAAACCATATTGTAGAACCAAATTAAGTAGTAACTGCTCATCTAATAAAGGCGTTCAGTTGTGGAATAGTTTTCCTGATGAAATAAAAAAAGGCTACTTCATTACCACAGATTAAAATACTGTATAAAAGAATGGCAATAAAAAGATAATACTCAATAATAATAATAATCATAATGCATGTTCTAAAAATATATATTCAGAATACTCAATATGTTTTATATTAAATTTATGTCCATTAGTGCTGCTTGTGTGGAGTAAGGGTAGACATAATAAGCTTTAGCTTCAGCCTGCACCTTTGGTCAGTAAATATTTTGTTTTTATTTATTTCATTTTATTTTTGTATGATTATGTATGTGTGCATACATGCTTTTGTTCAAATGGATGTATGTACGCTTATGTTTCATGCTTTTTTTGTGTAAAATAATTGCTATTCTAATTTTGCTTGTTGACCAAAAACCTAATAATAAACTTAATAAAGATGGGGCCTGCCTCTCAGCCAAGAAGAACATTCACCAGTTAATAATAGTTTATAAATAAATTGTCCTGGCTGCCATCAGTCAGTCTACATCACCTGATGACCTTTTATTTGAGGTCAGGCCATAAGTGACGTGCCCTGGCTAGCCAACAGCTGTAGTTGCTGGGACGCCACAGACAGAAGCTCAGTGGGAGAAGGTTTCTCTTATTATTTTTCATGAGAAATAATGAGGAGGAATT
Source organism: Monopterus albus (assembly GCF_001952655.1). Lineage (NCBI taxonomy): Eukaryota > Metazoa > Chordata > Actinopteri > Synbranchiformes > Synbranchidae > Monopterus > Monopterus albus. The sequence goes on along the minus strand of NW_018128247.1, from coordinate 43,203 downwards.
TCAGCTGATGGTAAATGTGGTTTGCAGCTGTATTATGTTTAGTATATTTTACAAGATGAAGTGAGCAAGCATGTTTGTCTTTATTTAACAGTGCAAGCAGCCATTAGCTGCTAGCTAACGACACAGCTATGCTGCTAGGAAAAAAGTACTTACTAACATGTTTGACTGAAAAACACTGAAAAACTCTTTCTTTCCCTCTGCCATCAGACTCCTAAACAGCTAAGGAGTTTATTACCAGGAAATACGTGATGTACTGTTTACATTCTCAGTTTGCACATTCATAATTGCACAATGACTGTTGACTGCTGCACATGCTGCTCCCATGCAGCATACATTCTGGCTAAGGTCCTGGGCATTCCCCTAGGGATTGCTACATTATCAAATGACATTAGATTTTAATGTAAAAATTGAAGCTTTTCATTTGATCATTTACAATTATGGACAGTGAATACAACCCAAACATAGATATCTAATGAACAGCTATAGTATGGAACAGATGAGCAGCTACAGTAACTGTCCATTTGGAAGACAAAGATAACATTTCTACAATTCCATCACCAGTCACCCTCTGTGTTCCATCAAATCTACACATTATAAAGGCAGAATCATTATTTTTCTTTCAATTCCAATATGCAAAATAACCTTTACTGTCAGTGAACTAGCCTAGTTCTGGACTTCTTTCATTTTGCTATACAAGTATAAGACCATTTACCATTTCAGACTTCTACCATCTCTATAGTGATATGAAGTCAAAACCTTAAATTCACACCCAGTACCACTTTAAAACCCCCAGGATTATATCCTAATCACACCAAAAGTGACAATGCCTATATCACACTTATAAAAGAAATGGTAGACATTTGTGCCAAGTTGTCTCAGACAAAGGAATATGTTTATTCTAACATATTCTTACTTTAACAGTTTGGTTTGATATTTTCTTAAATATTACTGTAAATTAAACACTGCTTTATTGTTTTTCCTATTACAGGTTTTTGATGTCATGATTTTACAGCACTTTACTGATAATTTAACTGACATCTTTAACAGATTATACACACAGACACACTAAATGCCCTGTCCAAAGAACCATCCAGGGTGTACTCCCAGCTACAGTGCAACACAGTCAACCGAACAATATTGAACGAGAGGACAGATAAGAGGAGGACACACACACCTGTGCCCAGAGGCTGCAGGACCTGAGAGAGGACCACAGGAATTTCCCAGAGCAGGAACCAGTCACCATCACTGTAGCAGACATCCAACAGCGAGTCAAGAACATGAAGAGCTGGACAGCTCCTGGTCCAGACAGGCTGATATGGCCTCTGCAGAACTGGTCTGAAGTCATTTTCATTCTGTTATATAAAACTTTCCAATGATGTATATAAGAAATGTTCTGGTTTGTAATACAAGGTAGAACCTAGAGCTTATGTCTTCTTACAGGTTCTGGTCCAGACTACACTTCCCTTAGTGAAAAAGGGCTTATGGGAATAATGGTGCACACTTTCAGACAGTCTCTGTAAAAATGGTTTGCACAGATAAAAATGGAATTAATTTGTTATGTGAAGAATGGGGGGAAAGTGCTTCATGCTAGTTAAAGGCCAATGTTTTTCTTTATTTTTCCTTTCCTAACATCCTATACAGAGACTAAAACCTACAATGAATTTTGGGTAACTGATACTATTTAGACTACTGCACTAGCTTGTGCTGTTATGTGTAGAGTGAGAAGCTGGTGGAGTACTGTAAAAAATTCTAATTACATGAAATTCATTGTTTGTTTTAGGCTCAGTATGAGATGTTCTGAAAATGACAATCATCGGCCTTATCCTTTAAAAACATAAATAGAAACAAATAAAACAGTTTGAAATATCCTGAGGCCTTTACTAACAGTTGCTGATACAAAAAGTTTGATCACTGCTGGATGTAAGTAGTGACTTCCTCTGAGTATTTTCACTGTTGGATAGTACTCTAGATTAGCAGAACATCCTGCTGCCACTCAGTTCTTCTGAAAGACACGGAACACAAAAACATTTAATAAAAACAATCCACACAATGCTAGATACAGGGTAGCAGAAGCTTCTGGACCAAGCACAGACCAGGGAGACAAATGTCTGCTACGTTTTCTGCTGATAACATTAGTTACATGTTGGCAGGCTTCAGTTTTGTTTTTCTTCTTTTTAAGTTTTACTAGAGATCTAGCTGTAACAGAGAAGCAGAAGATGCCTAGACAGGCAGCAGAGGTGTGGGGAAGCATAGCAGACACATAAAGTTGTGTCACAGAGGATGAACCAATAATAGGGTGTGTACTGCTACATATTTGTGTTTAAAAAGTGTTATCCAAAAAGACCTTTAACAGTCATAGCATTAGTACCTCATGTACATGCAAAATAAAATGAGATGCATGACCAAAAGACTACAGTGACATGATAAATGGACTGTTTAGCAGTTTGTAAACATTTTTGTAAAAACTGGGACTTTCTAAAATCCTGAAACATGAACGTTTCCCTCCCTATATTCTTATTACTGTCTTTATTACTGTAATGGATAGTGAAGTCTGAGCACCACAATATCAGCAGCAATAAAATAATACACATGTAACTTCACCCACTTTTGTTTACACTTAGTCACATGACAAATGTGACCATCTGATAATCATAATCCCTTTATGTGGAACCAACTGCAGCACCAGCTCACAGTTTAGGGCAGCTTGGGATTCAGTGTCTTGCTCAAGGACACTTTGACACGTGGACTGCAGGTACTCCAATCCTCTGGTTGGGAGACGGCCACCCTACCCCCGAACCACAGTCACCCAGGCTGCCTAAAAGTGTTTGTACCGTGGAGAGATAAATGCATTTACACATTTTCAACATCTCTTAGTTTCTCCTGAGGAACAACATTTCAGTATGTCTTTAATTGAACAGTTTTCCATAGTGCCCAAGATGCATGAAGTGACTAAGTGTAAACGTGGTGTTACACACTCTGGCTCATCTGACTCATCTTACTCTGCTCTCCCCCTACACATCATATTGGCACCAGGTGCATTCCAAACCGTAAACCAGTCAAAAAGAAAGACTACAGCTGTCCCTACCACCGATATCACCAAAGTTGTGCTTTGTTTGAGACAGTGTGTTGACCAGGGAAGTGAAGTAAGCCAAGCTGTCACTGGGCACAATGAAGCAGATTTAAGGTGAAAGGAAGTGGGGCCGACAGTCACACTTACAGTTGTTAGACACTGACTGAGGTGCTGCATTCACACTGATATGGCTTCAGGACTTGAGACATGTTAGCAACATATAGACAGATGACAAGGGTGAGGGTGTCAAGGACCTTGGTAATTCATCCACTTTCACAATCAGGGAACATACACGTTTTAAATCAACAGGTTTCTTCATGTGTCTGACTTTTTATGGCTCAGAGAAAGAGAAAATACAGAGCTGAAGGCCCTGATAACTGACAGAGTTCATGATAAATGCAGCCTACAGTGTTCTGCTGGAGTTATCACTGTGTGTGTGGTTGTGATCTACAATATGAATGTCACTTTCGGCTTTTTCCTGTTAGGGGTCGCCACAGCGAATCGTCAGTGTGACGTGGCGCTGTGGTGAATAGGCAGCTGCCATCTTGGCATGTTGACATTTGGCACGTGTTTTATGTCGGATGCCCTTCCTGATGCAACCCTGACTCAAACCCGGGCTGCAGCGAGCGCTTAAGTGGCATTTGGAGAGAAGGCTGATACATAAAGTAACATGACCACTATCTCCCTTCTTCCTATGACATACTGTACTTACAATATGTCCTCTAAATGAACAGACATACACTTGTGTTCCTTTCAGTGTAGGTATAGTGTAGTGTATAGTGCCCGGTAGTCTACATAATCCCAGACTTCTACCAACAGTGTTTTGAAAGGAGAGCTTTGGTGTCGGGCAACATCACTGCTGGGAAATACTTGAGGATAATCTCTGTTGATGATAACATATGCTTGTGAAACTCATGACTCATGTGACATACTCAAACATTTTCTGTGTCTTTGACTTTTGAACTGTTCTGTAGATTTGTGTATCTGATCTACTGACTGTATAAATACAGACGATGCATCACTACTTCCCTGGGTCCAGCCTTAGTGGCCTTGAGCAGATGCAGGCAACAGCACAGCAGGTCCGTCGGCTCACTGAACAATTTTCTCGACTCACCTCTGGAGTCCACCAAGGTTGTCCCCGGGAACCCAATATCCTGGTCCCAAACAAATGTTGTGGTTTCACACTCCAGTGCTCCATGGTATTCGATCAGCATCCAGAACAGTTCCGCACTGACAGCTCAAAGGTCTCATTCATGTTCAACTTGTTGCGGGAGCACGCACTGACCTGGGCCTAAGCCCCGTTATCATGCTGAGTTACCAAAACCTCAAGTACCAAGACTTCGTCCAGGAACTCCGAAAGGTCTTCGACCACCCCAATCATGCAGGCAGTGCGGCTAAACGATTGCTAGCTCTTCGGCGAGGACTGCAGAGCGTGGCTGAGTATGCCATTGATTTCCACATCCTAGTGGCTGAAGCGGGGTGGAATGGTACAAGGGCATCCCCTGGGACTCCGCCGGGTGCCTCAGTCTCTCAGCCTCATTGGTACATCTTCACACTCTGCCACCGTCCAGTGGTTCCCATTCTCCACCCCTCCTTTGTCAGCCCAGGAGAGGGCTTGACACCTGGTGGCCAACCCGTGTCTCTACTGTGCCCAGGCAGGTCATCAGTGTGCTGCCTGTAGAATATCATGACCTGAAGAAAGTCTTCAGTAAGGATCTAGCCCTGTTCTTGTCACTTCACCGACCCTATGACTGCTCCATCAACCTCCTCTCACGGACTCCTCTTCCTACTAGGAAGCTCTACAGCTCGTCTCTGCCGGAGAGAGAGGCCATGGAGCAGTATATTAGTGAGTCCCTCTGTGCCAGGCTCATTTGCCCCTCATCATCACCGCTCACCGTGGGGTTTTCTTTTCACTGGGAAGAAAGATGGCACCCTATGTCCTTTGATTGACTGCCGTGGCCTTAATAATATCACCATCAAAAGCAAATACCCACTCTGGTTATTGAACTTCGCTTTTGACTCCCTCCAAGAAGCCACCATCTTTTCCAAACTCGACCTCTGCAATGCTTACCATCCAGTCCATATTCCCGATGATGTCAAATGAAAGACTGCCTTCAAAACACCTGGGGCATTTCGAATACCTGGTGATGTTATTCAGTCTCACCAACACCCCGGCAGTCCTCCAGGCTCTTGTGAATGATATACTTCGTGACTTTCTCAACCGGCTTGTGTTTGTCTACCTCGATGACATCCTTGTTTTTTCTCGCTCTCCCACTGAACATACTCAACACATCCGTCAAGTCCTTAAATGCCTGCTCGAAAACTGTCTGCTAAAGCGGAGAAGTGCAAGTTTTATGTGAGCATTGTCAACTACCTGGGGTTCATAATCGAACAGGGGAGGATCAGGGCAGACCCCGACAAGATACGTGCAGTAACTGAATGGCCAGTCCCCAAGACACAAAAAGATCTAGAGCATTTACTGGGTTTTGCCAACTTCTACAGACATTTTATACACCATTACATTGCCATAGTTGCTCCCCTCATCAAGCTCACTTCCCCACGACAAAGTTTATTTGGACAGAGGAGGCAAACTGGGCCTTCCAGCTCCTGAAGGACCGGTTCACCTCTGCACGAGTCCTCACCCAACCAGACCCTCACAAACAATTTATTGTAGAGGTGGATGCCTCGGACACAGGAGTGGGGCTGTGCTGAGTCAGCAGTCGGCCGGGGATGGCGTTCTCCATCCTAGGTCAGCTACTGACCTCATTACTTTTAAATCATTGCTTAAAACATATTTGGCTTGGCTTTTAATACACAATATGGCCTGATGCATTCCTTTTAATTTTAATTAAATTTACTGAACGTATGTCATCTGTGTGTCTGTTGTGTTTTATTTTTATTTTATTTTGCACTGATCTTATTCTATTTTATTCATTTATTGTGGTTTTATTCTGCCATGTAAAGTACTTTGGTCAGCTGGATATTGTTTTTAAAATACTATATAAATAAATTTGATTTTTTTGGGATTCTTGTGCCTTCTTCTCATGCTGCCTCTACCCAGCAGAGAAGAATTACAATGTGGCCAATGGGGAGTTGCTAGTGGTCAAGGCAGCCCTGGAGGAGGCATCATCTAGAGGGAGCAGAGCAACGGTTCCTAGTATGGACGAATCACAAAAACTTTTCATATCTGAAATCAGCCAAGAGACTCAATGCACAACAAGCCTGGTGGGCTTTATTCTTTGGCAGGTTCCCATTTACCTGTCCAGGATCCAAGAATACTAAACCCGACGTCCTGTCATGACAACTTTCCTCCATCCAGGAGGAATGGCTACTAGAAACGATTCTGCCCACGTCTTGCATTGTGGCCAGACTTACCTGGGAGACAGAGGCAAAGACCCATGAGACACAGATGTCTCAACCAGATCCCAGTCTTGATCTCAGTTGTTCGTCCTGGACACTATATGGTCACAGGTCCTCGAGTGGGCTCATTTTTCACAACTCACCTGTCACCCCATCATGCGGAGAACCATCGCCACCCTTGCCAGTGGTTCTGGTGGCCCACGCTCGACCTGGACGCCCAACAGTTTGTTTGGGCATGTACTGTCTGTGCCCATTCAAAGACCCGGCATCAACCACCTGCAGGACTACTTAGGCCACTGCCAATCCCCAGTCATCCCTGGTCCCACATAGCGGTGGACTTCGTGACCGGCCTACCCCCATCCCATAGAAACACCACCATCTTGTCAATCATTGGCCAGTTCTCAAAGGCGGCTCCTGGTGAATCACGTCTTCCGGCTTCATGGCATCCCAGAGGATGCAGTTTCTGATCAAGGTCCCCAGTTCACCTGTCATGTCTTGAAAGACTTCTGTTTGTCCCTTGGGGCCTTGGTCAGCCTCTTCTCAGGGTTTCATCATCAGACCAATGGCCAGGTGGAACGCTTGAGCCAGGAGCTGGAAGAGGCACTCTGCTGCATCGCCTCTGCTGGCCCTTCCTCCTGGAGTCAACACCTGACGTGGGTGGAATACGCCCACAGCTCCATGGCCAGCTCAGCCATGGGCCCCTTTGAGGTCTCTCTGGGCTACCAGCCTCCTCTTCTTCCCTCCGAACAGGCTGATATTATGGTTCCCTCGGTGCAGGCCCACCTTTGTTGCTGTTGCTTGTGGAAATGCACCTGGGTTGCCCTGATTCACATGGCAGAGCAGAACCAACAGCTGGCAGACAAACATCATCGGCCTGCACCTGACTACAGCCTGGGACAGAAGGTGTGGCTCTTCACGGAGCATGTGCCACTGAAGGGGGACTCCAGGAGGCTGGCTCCACACTTCCTGGGTCCATTCACCATCAATCAGGTACCCCACAGCGGTACGGGCTCAACTCCCTTCGGATCCATCTGACTTTCCACACCTCCTAGTTGATTTTTTCAGCCTGATAAGAAGTTGCAAATGGCACTGCTGTTCTCTGCCATTGTGGAAGAAGGTCACAGAGGTAAAAAACAAGTAGAAACCACACTACATGTGTGAAATCATGGATACTACACTGTCAGGCTGAAGGGGCTTTCCTGAACATTTCTCTTCTTGTGCATTGATTTGCTAAGCTGAACAGCCAAGCAGAGTGGTGTCTCTCTCACCAATGAGGCCTGACTGGCCCACCATCAGGGTCCAACTAGTGCCAATGGTGTGGGACACACTGGGAAGACAAGCCCAAGGAGACACCAACAGCCCAGTGGTGGCCAATGGCCAACTGCTAGCTTGGTGTATCACAACTGTAAAATGGAGGCAGCAAAATGTATGACCTATACTGCAACCAGCCACCATGGGGCCATTGGGTCGTGGTGGCTTCACTTCTGGGAGTTGTCATGGGATCCATATTTTTTTACAGTCAATGGTCCAACCCAAGATCAAATCAATGCCCTCTGTTTCCTTGGTAACTCAGTTGTCACATGCTCCAATACCTTCATTTGAATGACAATACCTAGCTCAACTAGGCTAAAGCTGAGTGAGCTTAACACTATTTGTGTTTCATGAGTTTGTCAACATTTTTGCAGTGTCATTGTGAACAACCAGGACCTTTTTAAAGTTAGTTAACTGAGACATCAACACTGTAACTAACATTTCACAGTCCACAATTTGACTGTTCCACTGAAATGTGATTGTAAGGCAGGCCTGTGAGCCACCAATACCAAAAACATATGTCCACATAAATCTCAAAATCAGATTGAATTGCTATTTTATATCAAGAGAGTTGGCAGTTGTTTTGTTTGTTTTTGCTGTGACCAATCAGTAGCAAGTTTCAGATTACACAAAAGCTAGTGGCTATGGGAATTAATGTTATGTCAATTAGACTGTCACCATAGGTATAGTGCTGCCGGAATGCACCAGAATGATGTTCTGCCACTTTTATTTGCATAATCCAGTTGAATTTCAGAATGTTACATTTCTGTGAGCGCTTGAAGATCCAATCAGTAAAGCGTATGTCCTGCCAGAAAACCAGTAAAACAAATGGAATTGTTTAAGTTATGATATTAAAATTTAAGGTATGGTGAATGATTTACAACATCAGCTCAAACAATGCACACTCTGGTGCACAGAATTTGCACCCACCAATGTTTGTTTTATCTAACCACATATTGATAATGTGGATGGTTCACAGTGACACACAGTGTTGAATACACACCATTTACAAAAGACAAGTGACAGAAAAAAAACTCAGGTTATCCAGATTGACAAAGTAGGCCGTAATCTCCACGAGGGACCACGGAGATGGGATGCAATGGTCAGCAGCAGAAACAGACTTTACATTTACAGTAACTTAAGTGATTATGGGATTTAAACAAAACTGTTTTACCTGTGTACCTGTGAGTGGTCAGCTGTAGACTGTTAGGTATTTTTAGTCAGATAGATATGGGATAGATACTTTATGTATTAGAAATGTTTAGTGGAGATAGGATGTCTAGTTAGACTGTTAAATGCTTAGTCATGCTTATGAGTTTCTACAGGGTACATCTGGTCAAGAATAACTAGAGAGAAGAGTTGATGACTGTCAGCAGACAGGGTGTTTAATATTATTATTATGACGTGTATAACTGTAGTCTTAGCCATAATATGTTCTTATGTTTAAGTCACGACATGTACTAGAAGTCTGTGAGAATGTTTTTAGCTACACACCACTTAATCAACAGACACACACACATTGATTTGCTTCATGTTTTGACTACTGCTATGGCCAGCTGCAAAGCTGGTAACAGAGACGTCTCGGTTGACGTTTCTGTGTAGTATGGGGCTAGCCCAACCGAAGAGATATAATGTATAGGCCTGGTGGGTTCAGGGTCTTTCATCTTACATCTGCCTGCGAGCAGTTTGGAGGTGCAAGATGCCTGAGCGTGTAATGTTAATTTTACCTGTGATCCTTTGAATAAATCAACACTGTTTTGAAGTTACTTGGAAATTTTTCACAACCCTTGTGGAGTTTACACCCCTGGTAATAAGATTATCTATGGCTATAACATTCACCCTATGACTGTTCATCTGCCAAACCAGAGAATAAAGTCAGTCTAACATTTGATCATCAATTACAGCTGACTAAGTTTAATGTATGTAAACTTGTCACCTTAGGAAAAGCATTTACATAGCTCTCAAAACGAGCCACAACTTAAGTGTGTGCGCTCTGGTATGTCAACAAATACCACTACACCTCTGGTTGTCAAATCAATACTGTTCTGTCACAGGAAAAAAAACATTATTCCCTATTTCCTCTACAATTAGTAAAGAATTTGCAGTGCCTGTTGCACTTATATACTGTTTCTTTGTATTCCAGCAAGTGACATTTGTTAATTGCAATCTGGACTATTGCATGCCACTGTCCTATCAGTAATCTAGCTACTGTTTTCCTCTGTGCTGCTGCAAAATGTGGTAAACTAGCAATTCTGAAGGGACAATCGTAACCAGACCACCTGAGAAATAATGTAATAAGAATTTTGTATTTGACCCCATAATTGTGGATAACTGTAAAGCTGCTTGCTGAGTGCTTTACAGTAACAGAAACAGTAGAAGCCTAAAGTCCCGTTAGCGTGTCAATCAGTGAAGCAGTGGAGCCACCGTGAACAAACCGAATCATGTGAATGATACAACTGTTAAAATTGAATGAATTCAAACACAAAAGGTATTAATTCTTAATCTCTTTATCCTCCACACATTATACAGCTGTTAAAATCACAAAAATCTTCTGCTAGTCAGCTCTTCAAGAACTGCTAATAGAATAGCTGTTGTGATGCCAGAGATAGCAGTATGGAGGCTGGAGCTGGTTTGGACTGAACAGACAGAACTCTTTATAGTACTTGTACACTGCACACATCTTGTTTTAATATTGATTTCCAGTTAGTGTTAGCATTTCTGTAAACCAACTTACAACACGCAAATGTAGCTACAGTAAGTAGCTTTCAAGCTATGGAGAAAGATGATGTCCCCACTTTCAACACTGACTGTTTTTCCTACTGGAGAAACTGTTGTGAATGACCATCAAACCAGATATATTTGAATCCCTGAACATGTCAGAGATGTGTGCAATGATTCAAAAGTCTGAGTCCATGCTACACCTACATGAAATGTTAGTCAAACCTGTTTGACAAGCCAAAGTTTCCTCTTTTAGAAGGGCAGTCACTTTATGGATTCTTGGACAACTGTAGTGCATTTCGCTCTTGTTTCTGTTGCTCAATCCAACTTTATCTGTCGATTTATACAGCGTGATTAGAGAAACATTTAGTTTTCAGATATGTTCCATGTTTGCTTGTTTTTCCAAAATGAACATTTTGCTCATCTATATCCATTCCAATGTTTATTCCTTTCTGTTCTTAGTGTTCATGTTATCGTAGACATAGGAAGATTACAGTCCTTTTCCTCTCTGCAATTAATTTCTAAACAAAATTTTGTTTTCTTACCTAGCCTGTCCTAGACTTGTCAGACTTTCTCTTATATCCATCCATTCATCTGTCTAGTCTGAGACAGATTTCCAGTTCAGCTCCAGGACACAGTCTCTAAACCTGTGAGAAATTCTGGTCTCTCTAGTAAAGTCTGAAACTGCTTGTCCTAAACATGTGAAACTTTTTGTGACTCTCTCGCCTGCTTGATGCTGTACAACCATTTAATGACTCTTGCATTCCGTTCGACAGCTGAAATGCCATATGGAACACGCTCCCCAGCCTCTTCCTCATCTTCACCCTCATCCTCATCTGACAGCCCATCGTTGGAGGATTGCCTTGACTGGTCACAATCAGAGGAGATCATAGAAGCTGAACGGAAGTTCAGGCTGACAATATCTGAGCTGGCTCGCGCAAAATTTTCTGGACCAACTGCCTCCAGCTCCTCTGGGTCAAGGCCACAGTAGTTAAAAAAGCGCTCCACATCAGCTCCAGCACGGGCGTAGCAGTCTGACAAGTCTGATTTAGATCTGTGTAGCGAGGAGCGACGAGCCACAGATGAACCAAGCTCAAGCTCTAGGTTAGGATCGGTTGAAGTATTGGAAGGGTCTCCAAAACCACAAGGTAGTGACTGAGAGGTGTTGTCACAGGGTAAGAGGGATGGAGCTGGATGAGGGGGAGGCAGCGACAAGGAAAGTGCCGGAGGAGGGATGGAGACAGATTTGGGCTTTGGAGGTAGGGGTGGAGCTGAGGAGCTGCTGGATCGAGCAGTCCGGAGTGGCTTGCCATTACACAGTCGCAGGAGGTCAGATGAGGAGTGAGAGGTGAGCAGAGGTGGTAGTGGGGAGCGAGAACGGTCAATTACTCCTCTTTCACCTCCTCTCTCATCCAGGACTCTTCTGCTAAGGTTGAGGTTTCCTCCCTGTTGTGAACAACCATGCCCCCTGCTATTAACTGGAGGGACCTTTAGGGAGTGGGAGAATGATCGGAGGGAGTGTGAGGTGCTTGGACTGGGAGCTGAGTCTGGTAGTTGCTCATTAAGTGCCATTGTAGATCGGTAGGTTAACGGCATCCTAGGAGCAGAAAACAGACAAAGAAATAGATGTAATGCAGTAGTACAAGGTTGGAAGACAAACTCTCATGTGAAGAACATAGGCTGAATCTGAAGGTCATATTTGCCTCCAGTTGCATATTTGCAGAAGAAACAAGAGAGCAACTTAAGCTTTTTGACAACAAATCTGCCCTTCTGAAATTCAAAACATGTGTTATTTGTAGACATTACAAAAGAAACTAAACTTGATGTTGAATTTACCATATCATGACTCATGGATAGCAGAAAACCACCTCATATTGTTGTCAAGAGGAGTTTTATTCCAACCAGTATGAATTTCAGAAGGATTTATCCAGGTCCCTGGATCTTGAGGATAATTTGGATCATGCCACTCAATGTTTTACTCAGCTTTTAATAGAGGCAATGGACCATTATGTTCCAGCAAGGAAAAGGACTGTTAGAGCACATCCATCCCCCTGGATAGATGATGACACCAGCAAGCTTTTATTGAGAGAAATAATGCAAAAGTTACTGCATCAAAGTCAAAATTAAATTCCAACAGAATAAACCATAAAAGGCATAATTATGCACTTAAAGTGCCCGTGGCTGCTCATTTTGCTCATTTCCAGCCATTTAATGTTTAATCTTGGGTACCTCTAGATTAGCTTTGCACCCACCATAACTACAAAGTCTAATTATTTCAGAATGATAAAACCAGAGAGCCTCTTCCTGAAAACAAAAGGATAGTTCATGAACATGCACAACTCCTGCTACTAGTGTTGTATCAAGAGCAGACAGCACGACGAACCGCACCGATATTGATTTGAATTTCTCCTCCATAGATACAGTATTGTTCAAAATAATAGCAGTACAATGTGACTAACCAGAATAATCCAGGTTTTTAGTATATTTTTTATTGCTACATGGCAAACAAGTTACCAGTAGGTGCAGTAGATTCTCAGAAAGCAAACAAGACCCAGCATTCATGATATGCACGCTCTTAAGGCTGTGCAACTGGGCAATTAGTTGAAAGGGGTGTGTTCAAAAAAATAGCAGTGTCTGCCGTTGACTGTACAAACACAAAACTATGTTGTACAAACGTTTTTGTTTCTAGGATTTAGCAATCCTGTGAATCACTAAACTAATATTTAGTTGTATGACCACAGTTTGTTATAACTGCTTCACATCTGTGTGGCATGGAGTCAACCAACTTGTGGCACCTTTCAGCTGTTATTACACTCCATGATTCTTTAACAACATTCCACAATTCATTTACATTTCTTGGTTTTGCTTCAGAAACAGCATTTTTGATATCACCCCACAAGTTCTCGATTGGATTAAGGTCCGGGGATTGGGCTGGCCACTCCATAACATTAATTTTGTTGGTTTGGAACCAACACTTTGCTCGTTTACTAGTGTGTTTGGGGTCATTGTCTTGTTGAAACAACCATTTCAAGGGCATGTCCTCTTCAGCATAAGGCAACATGACCTCTTAACACACCCCTTTCAACTAATTGCCCAATTGCACAGCCTTAAGAGCGTGCATATCATGAATGCTGGGTCTTGTTTGCTTTCTGAGAATCTACTGCACCTACTGGTAACTTGTTTGCCATGTAGCAATGAAAAATATACTAAAAACCTGGATTATTCTGGTTAGTCACATTGTACTGCTATTATTTTGAACAATACTGTAGGTAAACGTAACGATGAAAAGAAATTTGTAATGCACTAAACAAAGCAGGTAGTTGAGAAATTGAGAATATTTCAACTGGCACAATGCAGACATAGTAACTTCTCCAGCCTTACAACAATTCCTTCTAACGTTACAGAAAATAAGGCATTAACAACAGACATGCAATGTGTGTCTTTTCAAAACACGTGTTATTTGTTGCCATTAAGTTCCACCAAGTAGTGGAAACATCTCCCTTTCAAGTAGCTCCAAGGTCAGTAAATCCATCCAGTGGTTGCTGTGTCTTCTCCCACATGACCGCATACAGTCCCAAAGTAGTGAAATTAATTCCATAGCATAGCATCAACAATAACATGGATTGTTAAGACGCTCATTATCCAGCAACACATCAGCTGTGGCAGACACGCTGGCCTCAAGCAGTCAAAACAAACAGGTACTGTGCTCTGGGGGAATCCAGCTTTGATGAACTGATCATTCACCGCTGCGGGGGCTTCACTGGCCAGCTGCTTGTAGGTTAGACCTGGTCAGGTAAAACAGCGAGTCCCTGTACAGGAACATTCGCAGACATGCAGTAACCTCAGGTCCTGTATTTTTCTCCACATTCTCTGGTCACAGTGCAGCAGCAGGAGGGAAAATATATCCACCAACTGGGCACAGTTGAAAAATTCTGTTTTTACAATGGCACAGGTAGATGTCATTTTTCTAAAATAAGCTTTATTAAAAATACACATAATAAACAAGGCAATATAACATTTTGCCAGTATGTTGGGGGCACCGGTGGATGTCAGGCAAGCTCACATGAATGTGCAAGTACCTGGAGATTATGACCATTCAAGGAAAGCCTTAAACTATCATGTAATACTTAATTTTGTTAGGTTTGTTAAGTCTCACGAGCGAGAGTTTGCGAAACGTGTATAAACAGAGTTGCTCCTGTATAGAAGTACTAGAACATACGTTCCCCTCATTTTTTTTAGGTTTTTGTCACATCCAAGATGATAATTCACCATTGTATCATTGTAGACAAGTCTAAAAACAAGGAAAAGCGCCATGGGCTCTTTAATTTGATTGCAAGAAAAAGGATTCATTTTACAAGAATGCTTTCAAGAAGTGTAAAAATAATAATAATTAAAAAAAACATGAAATAGCCTAATATATGAAGACTGATTGGAGCTTCTGTCTCAGCTCTTTGTTCTAATGTTTATGTTGATGGACACATACTTACAAATCCTGATGATGTTACAAACAATTTACATGGTATTTTGTTAATAAGGTGAATGAGTTGGGAGAAAAGATTAAACAATTTCTATGAAAAGCATTGTGCATCCTATTGATAATAATCAATCAGGCTTTATTTACTGATTTTAGTTCTGCATTTGACCTGGTTGACCATGCCATACTGGTGGAGAAACTTGCATTATGGTTTCTAGTGAATCTGTGTTTAAACTTTCTGAAATCTTACCTTGCAGTTAGAATGCAGTCTACGTTTATTAATGGAATTTCTTCTCTCCCACATGTGGTGAAGTGTGTTGTACCACAGGGCACTTGCCTTGGTACATTCCTCTACTTAATTTATACTAAAGACTTCCCACATATATTATCTAAGTCTAGTACTACAGTATTTGCTGAGAATATCACTGTGTATACTGCAGGATGTTCAGCAGCACAAATAAAGGAGGCACTTCAAATTTTCCTACTAAATATCAATCATTGCTCAGCTATCTGGTGCAATGCAGTGATCTGTGAAATAACAAGGCTCCAAAAGGCACACAATAAGGTGGCTAGAATTGTCCTGATGTCTGTGTCTAGCACCCCAATGGCTGAATTACATACGGTAGTCCTCTGGGGTGGTTGATGGTGAATGACACCATGGACAAAAGCCTTTTGAGATATATTATAATGTACATACAGTAAATTTGGACAGGAAACCACAATCTATTTATGACCAACTCTGTTTGGTCAGGGACAGGCACCGGCTCAATACAAGAAAAGCTGCAGGCACAAATTATGTCTTGCCAAAACCAAAATTACAACTTGGTATGAGAGCAGTTTCCTGTTATTTTATGTGGTACAATAGCAATATGCGGTCAATGGTAATGTATTCTGATTAGTTTATAGGGTGGTGTTTCTGGTGGTGACAGATGAAGGGTTTTAATTGTTGTATTTTGTTGTAATGTTTTTGATATTTTTTGTATTTTAATGTATGGAGACTGTTGGTAATCCTGGAAAATTGTGAAGTTCCCAATCCTCTCTGCCTTGCAGACCCATACCTGTGGTCATAAATATGACTGAATTTGATTTCTAAATCCATTATGATCACAGAATAACAATTTCATTAATCTTGGTGTTAAGAGAATGTCAGTTAAATATTCTGCATTAAACTATCTTAAGACAGTATCAGCTAACATGATGTATACTCTCAAGCCTTATGTGATTGATGATATTTTGAGCATAGTGTGATTTTGACAGCTTTTGTCTATCATTTCAGATTGCTGTTTACTGTGGATTATAACATCTGTGTTTCACAAAATATATGCTATAAAGGATTACTTTATGATGCTTTTGTGATCTACATTACAGGAAGAGTTTTCTTTGCTTAGGATTGATCCAGAATATATGACTTGAGTGAGTAGAAGTTGTAACCTGCTGTTTATTAATATTTTTCTATTAATCTTTAATCACTGTTTATTTTAACATGTGTTTATGGTTTGATGATATTAGATACTATTGTGAAGAAATACTGTATATTCTGCTTACTTATGAATTTAGGAGTTCATGTTTGAAAGTGTTTGACTTTAATGTGAAGAGGGATGTTTGAAAATGTAAAGCTTGGTACAAGCCTGAAATTTTCCTGTCCAACTGAAATGCCATTTTAGCTCAGCTGTTGAAGACATTTGCATATGTGCTTCATTTTTACCGAGACAACTAGTAATTGTTATTCTGGTTTGAAGCGAACAGGCTTGTTATTACACCCTGGGTGCACACATGCACACATGTAGGAGCTAAAAAGCATACACATTGAACTTAGGAACACACACGTTGAATGCAATTATACAGTTATCCAACAAAAATATGTTGCTGTGTGTGGAGTTCATCCCATGAAAGTAAAGCATTGTATTTTGTTAACTTTTATGGGAGGAACTGTGCATATAGTAAGACAATGGACTGTGTCACTGACTAACCAGACAAGGTAATGTGTGGACTGAGCATCTTGTGGCTGCACCCTGGACATGAACTATAAAAGGACTGCGACAAAAGGGCTTCATCTTGAGCAGAGAAGAGGCATCAGCTGCAGTGACAACCTCAGTTTTAGAGCATCTTTAATTTTTGTATTTTGGTTTAGCTCTCTTGTATCCCATATAATCAATCCTTTTGTAATATTTTCAGACTTTTTAAAACCTTGATATTTTTCCTGCTGCCTTCTTCTGACATCACCCAGGGGAGACAGGGGTTCTTTCAGAATCCCCAGGTAAGAGACCCCTCCACCTAATAAGTATGGCCAGTCACACGTATATCACTTGAAATTACATTTCTAGGCAGGGATTTAGTTATCAAGATGTGTTTTGAGGTATCGAGTTCCCTGTTAAATTAGGCTAGCCTACAGAGGCTCAACTTAAAGGCTCTGCTTCGAGCTGCTTGGCCATAGTGTGGTAAAGTTTAGTCACTTTCACTTAATCACAGTGCATTAAGTTGCAAAATCTAATATAAATAAGCACATCTAGAAGACCACAATCACTTGAACAGTGCTGCTCAAGCTTCTGTTATGGAGGAGAAGTAATCCCATTCCCATGCGAAGGTTTTGCCCTACATTCATCCCTACTAGGGTTAAAAGGCCTAACTATATCTTAGATCAGATCCTCTTGAACTCTAGAGTCTATGATCTGGCACTCCTGCCATGTAGTGAGTACATTATAAACCAAGAGTCTCATCACAAGAGCTGGGCTACTCCAGGTGTATCTCACTAGTATTTACTACAAGACAATAGCAGGTTTTAAGTGTTTGCTATTTTTTGTAATTATTAAAGTAAAGTTTTATGTTGGGGATGGTTGGAAGAATAGCCTAGTTGGGCTAAAAGAGATCCTAATTAAAAAATAAACCAAATCAAATCAAACAAAACATTTTTTAAAAATAGTTTACATAAATTAATTAATAATTATAATAATTGAATTAATAATAATAATACCTAATGTCCTATGTGATTGTTATGATCCACAATTATGTGTTTTAAACTCATTTAAATTTATGAACAGAAATCCCAGTTTTCCTGGGAAAGCCTTCAACCCAGGGTTAGGTTCTGACTGGCCTATATACTGCTCCATGGTTATTGTACCTAGTTAAGCTAGCAATCTACAGCAGCTTGCCAGCCTTGCTTACTGAACATAATAATTCACAACTGTTAATTATTCAGAGGTAACTGTTGCTAACCATGCTGACCTTGTGCTTTTACATTTGACAGATTTTACCATGAAAAATTCATAATGCAATATGCATACACACATAACTTGTGCAATGTACTTAGGCACTGCTCTGGCTTCTTTTATTCAGTTAGGACTATACCATGGTGAATCTGGGAAATTTCAGACAAGATGACTGATTTGCAGTACGTGTTTGAATACAAAAGCAGCTTATAACCACTGCTTAAATGTTAAATAAGTATTTTACACAAGACATAGTATGCATAACAAATGTGTTTACCCTGATGGTGTCCAACTCCTGGCCATTGCTCCTGATGACCTCATCAGTACAGCACTTTTAGCTCCACCTCCGATTCCTTCAGATCCAGCTCCTGCTGAGGATGATGAGTTCAAAAGATTTTTTAGGATCTCCAGGTTCAAGTTCTCACATTTGCTGCTGCTGCTTGTTGCACATGTGTCTGACTTGGCATTGTTATTGGATACTTTGAAAGGTACCCCGCCTCCACATTCTCCTCCACCAATCCCAGACCCTCTCTTTGACAGGAGGGTGTGGCCAATGGGAGGCTTGGCCATCACAGGAGGTTTTATTGGTTCTTGCTTGGCGTTGATAACTTCCTGGCTCTTGACATACTTGGCTTTGTCAGCTTCTAATCTCTCAACAGCACTGAGGCGTTTTAGGTTAGGTTCCACCTGAGACACAGATTAAAAATAATATATGATAATGTATACAGCACTCATTCATTTTCTATATACACATATCCTATTCTCTCATCCCCACTTGTCCAAGCATCAAGACAGAGGCAAGGTTACAAATCTGTCAGGCCTAAAACTTATAGACAGACTGACAAATGACACTCCTTTTCAAATCTATTTTAGAGTTTCATCTAAACCTGCAAGTAGGGCTGTGACAATACACTTAGCTCATGAGACCAGACAATACACAATATTGGGCTCACAAGAACTACACGAGACAATATTTTAACACTATTTTTAAGAAATTTTCTATGACAAAATATTGTCATATATTTTATTCACCTGAACATCACAAAAATGCAAAGTCACAAAATGCAAAATAATGCCGGTGAATTTTGAAATGTTTTAATCATTTTGTAATGAATGTCACTGCAGTTCTACTTTCTGAATATGAATTATCATGTGCAGTAAAAGACAACAATATGCAGCACTGGGAAAGGTTTTGCCACAGACTCAAGTGACTGGCTTCTCTCTATGATTTCACATGAGGCTCTTCAGACCTTATAACTGTGCATGAGCTATGCATGAGCTTCTAAATTTTAACTGAAACTGTGTGAGACCTCCTATGCTATTTTCACCCTCACCGCACCAGTGACATCAGTTGGCAAAGGCGTTGCACTGACCAATCACATACGGGGGTCACTGGGACTATGGGAAGAAGACTTTTGTTTACCTTGTTAGCATGAGCATTCACTGCTATTCGCTGTCCAATTTGGGTCACAGTTAACACACCATAACAACACGCCATGCTGGATGATCTATCAATGGTCGACACTGGTGATAGAATTGTTGCTAAGGTAGAGTAGGTTACATTAGCAGCACGGCTAACCAAAACACAATGGAATCTCACTGGCTGGAAATGTGAGTGAAGCCACTCACGTCAACTTGTCACAATGTTGGCCGCATTACGCCTACAACACTCCCCCTGCAACCCCTCACCCCTTGACCAGCACAGTCCTGTGTGTTAAAACACAGCAGGGATTTATGTTTTTGCCAAACTAATGTGAATGTATCATCACACTGGCTGCTGCTCTGGTTCTGTTATGTACTGATATCAAGACAGCTTTTGCCTTGATGAGAAATATTGTCACGGTTTAATATCGAGAGATCTTGTGGCACAAGATCTTGTCACACCCCTACCTGAAAGTCTCTAGACAGTGAACATTGCTATACCACAGGCACATGAGGGTAACATACTGTATATGGACCTAACCAGTCAGGTAAGGCTCAGACCTCCGTTTGTGAGGCGACAGTACTAACCTTTCTCAGTCTTCAGCAACCCATCTTGGATTACTTTTACCAGAGAAGAGCTCCTAAACATCAGAAGACTCACTCCAAACACTTTCACTCCCATTTTCACTAACACAAAAAGCTGTGTAGACATTTTAGTCGGAGGGGCGGCAGGTCTCTGTAGGACCTAGAGAAAATGCTGGCGAGAAAAAAAAAGAGTGGGAGCCCTGGATAAGTTACACCAGAGAGTTGCCTCAGACAAAGGACTCGCCTCTATACTTGTCCTCTTGGATCTCAGTGCTGCTTTTGACACCACTAATCACAGCATCTTATTTCAACAACTACAACATGTTATTTGGATAAGAGGAACCACACTAAGTTTATTAAAATCTTAAGATTCCAATTTGTTCATGTTAATGATGAATCTTCAATGCAGACTGAAGTTAACCAGGGGGTTCCACAGGGCTCTGTGTTAGGTCCAGTTCTCTTCACTTTATACATGCTCCTTTTAGGCAATATTATCAGGAAGCACAGCATAAATTTCCATTTCTATGCAGATGATAGTTATATTTATCTATGAACCCAGATAAATCAGATCAGTTGGTCAAACTTCGAACATGTCTTAAAAACATAAAGGCATGGATGACCTGTAATTTCTTACTTCTAAACTCTGACACAACTGAAATTATTATACTTGGGCATGAAAACCGTAAAAATCAGGATATATCCTTTACATCACACATAAACTAAGTCTCTAGATTCATCTGTGCAATATCATAAAAACTAGGAGCATCCTCTTTCAAAGTGATGCTGAAAAACTGGTCCATGCCTTTGTTACTTCCAGGCTGGAATACTGTAACTCTTTACAATCAGGATGTCCTAGTAGTTCCCAAAAAATATTCCAGTATTTGTTGGCTTTTTCCTCTATTATAATAATAATAATAGTAAGGTCTAGACCTTACTTTGTAAAGTGTCATGAGACGCCTTTTGCGATTGAAATTGAAGTTGGTCTGGTTTTGTGTTTTACATGGAGAAATTTATGGCCAGTCTATTTTTCAGACTGAGAAACATCAATAAACTTCACGTTTGGAAGGGCTGACTCAGTGAGAACTGTAGCACTGTTGCTACTGTTTAGCCAAGTTTCAGATAAAAGCATAAAATTAAGATTATTAGTGGTGATGAGATCATAAAAATGACTTGTTGCTAAAAGATCCATTATTTAATAAAGGATCGTCTGTAGAATTAGTGGGATGGCACTGAGCAGGCTGAGGATGGTAAGAAACAATCTTTTTGGATTATATGACTGAGCACGGTGCATCATTCTCTTTGATTAACTATCATCACAAGGATAGGGAAAACTATTGTTTGCTCACTGGGTCCCGGTTTGTCCTGGCAACATTCATGAGCACCATTATCATTGTAACCTGGACCCAACAGATATCAGTAAGAGAAAGTTGTATTTTGCACACAATCTCATGTGCTGACAGGACTTGTCTGACAAGACTCACTTTGCTTAAAGGTGGAGATGGGCCCTCAAGGATAGTTGGGGGAGAGATAAAAGGAGCTGGGCAGGGTAAGGAGTGAGTGGTCAGTTTGGTCCCAGCAATAACCGGATCCTTCTTCTGGTCTTTGAACTCCAGAAGGGGAGTAGAGGGGGAAAACATGGCTAGGGAGAAGGCAGCACTGGATGTGTATGGGGGATGTTGGGAAGGTGAAGAGTGTGTGGTAGTTGTGGGGTGGAGATTCTCTCTCTGAACCCTAATGTCCCTCAAGTTTTAAAGTCTCCTCAGGTGGATCCTGAAGTGGCACTCTTTCATGGTTGCTGGCATGGTGTGTTGTTTTCTTTAGCTCATCTTGTCTCGTCCTTGACAAGGAGCAACAGATAAGTGGCATAGGATGCACAAATGGTTGGAGATAAACAGTTTCACTCCTGACTTGTTAAGGAAAATTCCATCTGCCCTAAAAAGATGTCTATGGTCCCAGAAGAAATTAAGGTGATCAAAGAAGTATACTTTCTGTCGGTTGCACACAGTTGAGAGTCATCTGTTCAGCGCCATCAGTCTGCTGAATCTTTCATCTCCTCTACTGACTGGTGGTAGAGGGCCAATGATAAGCACCTAATTTTTCAAGGAGCTAAGTGTGCTCAGTAGATCAGTAAAATCTTGCTTCAGAACTTCTGATCAGTTTCACATTGTCATTGGCCCCAACATGCACCATGATGTTTTTATAGTTGGGTGTTTAGTCAGAATATTTGCAATTCTTTCTCTCATGTCAGCAACATTATCCTTTGAAAAACAGTATGTTCTGGTATTTTTGCTGTCCATGTTTACATTTTTAACAGCAAAGTCACCCACAATCAAAGTCTGAGGCTGAGTTGTTAGCTTTCCCTTAGGCACTTTGCTTTCAGAATTTCTTTTACTCCTTACCCCACTTTGTGAGGATGAGAGGTTATCCAGGTCATCTGACAAAGATCCAGGATCCTTCAGCAGCATCGTAAATCTGTTATGAAGTTGTATGCATGGTTGTTGAGGAGGCTTTCTGCTAACTTTCCCTCTTGCAGCTGTCCACTGCTGTGTGCTGCTACCAATGGGTTGATGAGGCTGATGAGGCACTCTAGGTAATGCAGCCCAGCTGGTAGCATTGCAGGTCGCTGGCCACTGGGCCACTTGTCCTTTTATTTCCCAGGGATGTGAATTGTTCTTTGACTTAGCACCAAAAGAGTCCCAAGGAGGACTATTACTTTATTACAAAGCAGAGAACCCTCCTGTTTCTCAGTAGCCTTGTTGGTGCTATTTAACTGTGTGTTAGAATCCTCTTGTCCACTGTTTCATGTCAACAGTAAGGTGATTGTCATTCCCACACAGTCTGTTAATGTCTAATCGATTAATCTTTGTTTCAAGCAATGCAGTCATCTGGAGAAGTTTGTGGAAGTCTTCTGAAGAAAAAGGGGGCATTTTACAGCTAACTAGCTTCAGCTAACCCCAGTCACTGTAAATCATTATAGCAGAAAGGAAAAAAGGGCTTGTTCTGTTAGTAGGCCACACTGGCCTCATAGCCTTGAGTACTAAAGTGTTTAAAAATATAGTTTTAGCTTTAGGTGTCTATTAAAAAAGAAGATCCCGGTGATTTATAAGTATCCAGTAGTCACTGCCCATACATTTTTAGTATAAAAACAAGGATCTCAGTGAATGTAGGTAAAGCAGAGAGCAAAGTAAAAAGGTATACCACCAAATGTCACATTTCACAGTGCTACTGGTGTGTACTTTATCAGAAACAATCTCACTGCTTTCACAGCTGCACACAGAACAGAGAAAAAGGTTCTTCAAGATGAGCAGGATGAGACTGGTGTTTCTCAAATTGTTGCAGGTTGCAGGGACTGATTAGCAAAGTGATAACTGATCCTCTGTGAGGCGCTCCTTCTAATGAATGACACGTATGAAGCTGATTAAAAAGCTCACACAGGTGCAGGAAGATGCAGGCCCATTTGTGGCAGGGAAAGTTAACTGTTTGAAGATAAAGATGTATAGAGGTATAGAGATAGCCCTGCTTTTCAGTGTTTAGTCACCAACACTGTTCCTACATGCAGCTGCCAGAGAGGTCAGGGATTTTGACACAAAGCAAAATCTCACACCTGAGATGTTCAGGTATGGGGGCCTGTGGACAACCGTTGAAGAAGTAGATTGACAGCTGCAGGGTTCCGATCAGATGAGAAAGCTCCGAGCTGGTTCAGCTCAGCTGAGATTCATACGCTGACCTGCTCCTGTTATCTAGAGAATGGTGTTGTTTATGATGACTTAGCTCAATGGTGATGTGTTTTGGAGAATCCACTTAGTGTAATTGGCAGACTATATAGTTCAAATATCAAAAAACTGGCTATTTGCTGACAATTGCTTGTGATTATTAACTTTCAGTGGTGCAAGTAGTGGAACCAGTTATAGGAAAGCAAGGAAAGATTTTATTTGTTCTTTACTTCCCACAGACCAATACATGCAGTATGTGACAACAGTACGGCAAACAGCAAGTCAAA
This sequence comes from Monopterus albus, assembly GCF_001952655.1. Taxonomy (NCBI): domain Eukaryota; kingdom Metazoa; phylum Chordata; class Actinopteri; order Synbranchiformes; family Synbranchidae; genus Monopterus; species Monopterus albus. The sequence continues at coordinate 19,057 of NW_018128247.1, read as the reverse complement.
GAAACCAATCCAGTTAGCCACTGAATCCAGCCCAGGTTTTCCCTGGTGACAAGCAGAAATGCTGTAGCTCCCACATTCAATGCAGTGAGAAGTGTCTTAGTAAACCAGTGATCCACAGAACAGTGAGAAGTTAGTCACGGTTTTCCAATAATGGAGGTGGATAGTAAAAACAGGTAGAGGGACTGAATGATCTCACTATTTAACTAACCTGATTTTGAGTTGTGTCCTCCCACCGACGTCCATCCTCTATAGTCCTCCACACAAAACTGAGTGACAGTTGTTTTAACAGAGGCACAAATCAAGAGCAAATCAACAGGTATGTTTTAGGAGTGGGTCTTTATGGGAGTGGATAACAAGTGGCATCAGGCAGAAAGGTCTAACTATATCCAGTTCTTCCTCCTCCCTAGTCACCCTCTCCAAATATAATACTCATGCTGCGTGTATGTACTTCTTATTCCTATAACCTCATGCTCCTCTTTTAGGCTCCCAGACATTCCACACAGGTTCAGTCTCTCTCTACACACACACACACATGCACACTTCATACACACGCTCACACCCAGTCTCAAACTGCCACACACACACACACACACACACACACACACACAAAGCCTGTTGCATAGAAAACCTAGCTGTCTGGGCCCAGCTGTCTAATCTCGAAGGATACATACTCCAAACACATTTCTGATTGGTTCCAGGTAGTGGTGTGATAGCATGACCACTGCTATACAAAGCCTGATTATTACAGCTTTCCTTTGTCACTCACTGGCGCTTTGCTCCGAGTGTGTGACCTCTTGATCAATATAGTTTGCTATTGTGCTTATGCTCTTGACTGATTGCTTAATAAACTACACAATGACAACTTGAAAGCCTCTTTATTGATTTCCACAACACCTACCTCCTATTTTCTCTCCCCTAACACCCCCTCAGTGCCCACCTTCACCTCTGGCATTAATTCCCAGCCAGCCTTAACACCTGCTGCTGTCTGGCTACTCCCCCTCTGTCACAACAGCAGCAAAATCATCCTGTTTCTCTAGCCTGGTAAAACAGTACATCCAGTTAGCACAAAAGACTGTGTACAAATAAAACTGTCTCTTACTCATATCTGTTGGGTCCAGGATGATGGCACTCATGAATGCTTCCAGGACAAACTGGGACCCAGTGTGCCAGTAGTTTTCCTGTCTCAACAGCTAATGCTGTTTTTCCATCAGTCAACCTACTTTTATCGTGCCGAGCCAGAAAGGCATGAGTTGGCCTCTGTTTTCACGAGTTTCTACAGCAGGGGGTAATTCTGCTGACTTGGGTTCAGTTGGCTCTTCTTCCACTCAGGGTCGCGTGGGGCCCAGCTCCACCTTCAACAGAGCCAGTTCATTGAGACGTGACTGGCTGAAATGTTGTGTCGAGGGATAGTATTTACATTCAGCATTCACTTTGTATCTGTAATTTCATTGCAGCAAGATTTACAAATGGTCTTCTGATGAGGGATTAAAACAATGCATAGCACCAAGGGCTCCATGATGCAAGATAGTATCACCACACTGACACCATGAATTACTGTACGTGTTACCTCCCAGTGGCTCGTGCCACCCCCCACGTGATCAAGATGCAGAACATAAACAACGCGTTTTATGGTGCAGCGGAAACAAAAAAACGCATTGGCTTGGGGGCAGCTCGGTATGGTTCCGCCCTTGCTGCGCACACCACAGCTTGGCAGGAGAGGTTGATAAAAGCCATAATAGAGAGAGAATGGTGCACTTTGCTTAGTCATCAAATCCAAACAAATCTGTTAAGAAATTCCCTGCCATGATCAGTCTGCTCAGGGCCCTCCCACTGATCCCACAAAGGTAGCTTCACTAAATAGCCAGTCTGTTAACAACTAGTCATTTTTAATGAATGCGCTTATCACTATTAATAATTTAACTTTATGCATTTAAAGGATAATGCAGTTATTTTCTATTTTAACAGTATTTTCAACCCATACTGAGACTAAAACTAACAATGAATTGCTTCTACTCACGGTAACTGTCTGTCCATCTGTCAGTCCTAGATTAGCTTATAAAAATATTAGGGTCTGGTGATTTGTAATGAGGAAATGTTACCCTGTGCAGCTGTGTTTTTCACTGATGTTCTTCATCATTTTTGAATGACAGTGGAGTTCTATGGCACAGACAAATAAGATAATCGTGGACTGACAGATTGGCAGACGTTAACAGTGAGTGGAAGCAAATTATTGTTGGATGTAGTCTGTGTATAGGGAGTGTTTAAAATACTCTTAGTACAGAAAATAACTGGCCTTATTCTTTAACAGAAACCTGGTTAGATAGCAGTAGCAGTGCACCAGTTCTCGCTGAGTCAATCCCTCCAAGGCAGCCCACTTTGCGTCATGGCAAATCATAGTGCATTTTCAGAAGAAGGACCCACCCTCTCCAGTCTCCATTAATGGGACTGATGTGGAGATCATCCATAATTATATGAACTGTTGATATCTGAATATCTGTTGTTCACCTGAACAACAAGTTGGAGTGGTCCACCAACATCAAGGCCATCTATAAGCCAGCTCTACTCTCTGAGAAGGCTTACAATAGGTCCTTCAATGTCTGTAATACTCCTTCATATGTTTTATCAGTCTGTTGTAGTAAGCACTATCTACTTTGCTGTGGTGCGCTGGGGTGGAAGAATCACAGCAAAGGATGCCAACAGAATGAATGAAGCCATTAAAAGGTTAGAATCTGTCACTGGAACTAAGATGGTCACATTGAGGGAGGTGGTAGAGGACAAAATGCTGAAAAAACTGCAGGTGATTCTAGAAAGCACCTCCCACCCCCTGTACAGTGTTAACCAACCACAGGCGCTCCTTCAGCAACACACTGATTCACCTGAAGTGTACAAAGGAGAGTTACAGGAGGTCTTTCCTGCTGGGTGAAATTAGACTCTATAATACATTTTTATAAGAGTAACCTCTTAAATTCACTTCATGAACAGCAATGGGACCAACAGGTCAGCTATTGATTTAACTATTTAAATTGTTTTGTTTTGATATAGATTTAATGGCTGCTATGACAACAAATTTCTACCTGTCTATAAAGTACAGTAAATGTAAAAAGTTAAGTGAAAGTAAATGCCTATTTTAATGTCTACTTGCTCCAGGAGTTGTAGTTATTTTAACTTGAAAAATCAGCTAAACAGAAAAGTGCCCAAACTCTTGCATGCAACTTTACTCTCTCTCTCTCACACACACACATACATGTACTAATATCTTTGTGAGGACACTCATTGACAAAATTTATTCCTTAGCCCCTTACCCTTCCCCTAAGCCTAACCTTAACCTAATTCTAACCAGAACCCTAACACCAAGTCTTAACCCTCAAAAAAGTGTTTCAGAAAGTGAGGACCGGCCAAAATGTCTTAACTTTCCAAAAATGTCCTCACTCTGTAGCAAAAAAGTACTTTTTTGGTCCCCACTATATAGCAAGTACAGCAACATACACACAGTGAAGTAAAGTAACAGTACCTGTCTCCTAAAGTATTCAGGGCCCTTATTGAGGATGCGAAGAGGTACAGTAGAACTGAAGGGTGTTGCAGGGCCAGCGGCCTTGCTATCTGGGAGGGCTGGAGCCAGTGTCTCTGTCGGCATGGCAATGAGGCGACTGGGGTGGCCGGCCGTGGTGGCAGAGGGTGGGGAGGGGGCTGACAGAGGGTGAGGGCACTGGAAGACCCCCAAAACATGAAGACACAAGGTGGAGAGGAGAACGTCTAGAAAGAGATAAAGCTCCTGACCCTCCTCATTGCCTGTGGGACCCCTGTGGGACTGAACCAGACTCTGGGCTGGGGTTGGTGAAGTACTGCATAAAATATACTAGTGCATTGCCTGAGTCTGATGACCTCTTTCTGTTAGTGGTTTTACAACCTTATTTAATGACTTCAGGCTACTTTACTCACTTCGCACTACTTAGAGGTTTGTGGTGCTCAGGTTCCACTGACCTATTCAACAAGCAAGATAGATGGATAGAGAAGAGAGAGACCAAGTGCAGTAACAGAATGGAAAGGAGGGAAAGGGGTGGTTTGGTGCAGTGTGGATGAGTGCTTCCACAGGGCCCAAAGAAATGCAGAGGATGTGGGAAAGGAAAGCCTTGCTGTCTCTCCACCCTCACTTCAGTTCTCCCTTCAACTGGCCACACAACCTGAAATGGGCAAACAAAAACAGAGAGAGAAACAGCCAATGGGGTTAGACTTAGGCTGTGACATCATGCACCTAGCAACAATAGCAAGAATAGCTAGGACACACAAATACAGAGCACATGCAATACAGCACAAACGCACCTCTTAATCTGCTTAACAAACACACACACACACGTTTCTTTTCATTGCTCATGAGGACTTACATTCACTAACCATAACACCACTGCCTAACCCCAACTCCTAACTTCAACTGTAACACCTATTTACAAGAACATCCTAAAATACAAAGTGCATGAGACCAAGCAGGCAAATTCCAGTGGTGCTACTTTAATTCTTTTTCTCTAACACATAACTTCCAGTGCTGATGTGAGTGGCAGCCTTTTCAGTAGCTTCATCATGTGTTTGTTTTTTTGCTCTTTTACTGTGTTTTTTCACCAGTAGTGCTTAGTTGTTCTGTCTTATGGATATGGATTTTTTCAACTCCAAGATGGCTAAGCTAAAGGCTAGGCGCTTGGCAAATAAGTGGAGGTACAAACCCTTGGTTCTGTCAGTGGTTATGGGTAACGTTAATTCACTGGCCAACAAGACCAACAACCTAGCTGCACTGGTGAAGAACGTGAGGGTCTACAGAGAGTGTAGTTTGCTTTCTTTCACTGACACATGTAAAGGCTGAATACCATTATAAAGCCTCATCCGGTTCTTTCAAACCAGGAACTCAGAGGGACGACTCAGACCACTTGAGTATATAAAAAATATATCCGTGCTGGTTTATTCAAAAAGTCACAGGCAAGAATTTACACTTCAAGTCCAGAGATCTTCCAACCCCCAGCCTGCCAAAAGCAGCCCGGAAACAGGAAGACCCCGAACCAAGCATTGCTATACAATATTAATCCTTTCTGGGCTGTCGAACCGTGACGTCACCTGATATGCCAGCTTGGCAGCTGAGCAGAGCAGTAGACCAAACATGAAGAAAATAATGTGTGTGGCTGTTGTTTTCGTGGTGTGTATCTAAAACAATTTGACATAACATTACACATTAAGACAAATATTATGGTTACTTTTACAGTCATAATAACATTCGTCCCTGACTTGAGCCCTTCTGCCTTAACAAACCTTGCATTTAACAGCCTGAGGAAGACATCCTGGCTGCACTAACATTCCTAGACAACAAATCTCTAATCCATATCTATCTAACTAAGAAATAACCCAACACATGGCTAATCGCTAGCACCCAGGATGCTAATGTGGATCTACCTGGCTTCACTACAGTCAGAGTGGACAGAGACACCGTGACAAGTTGGAAACTCAAAGGTGGGGGACTTGCACTATTTATTAACACCAGGTGGTGTAACCCCGGGCATGTAACTGAGAAGATGACTATTTGCTGTTGGGACATTGAACTTTTAGCTGTGAGTCTCTGACCTTACTACATGCCCAGAGAGTTTTCACATGCCATTGTTATCTATGTTTGCATACCCCCATGGGAAAATGCGGAAGCATCATGTGACGTCATCAACTCAACTATCGCAAGACTGCAGACACAGCATCCAAAAACCTTTATGTTGATCTCCGGAGACTTCAACCATGTCTCACTGGACACTGCACTATCTGCATTTTTCCAGTATGTGGACTGTCCAACTAGAGGAAATAGGACTACTGACCTCCTGTATGTTAATGTGAAGGATGCATACAGTGTCACTCCTCTGCCACCACTGGGGAAATCAGACCACAATCTGGTTCTACTCCACCCTCACTATAAACCACAGGAAGTCATGCAACCCACCACCACACACTCCTTCAGGAAGTGGTCTCCTGAGGCTGAGGAGGCTCTGATGGACTGCTTTCAGTCTACTGACTGGGGAGTGCTACAGGTGTCATGCAGTGAGGACATTGAAGGGATTGTTAACTGCATCACCAACCACATCAACTTCTGTATAGATGTTGTTGTTCCCACAGGAACTGTGCACTAACACAGCCCTGGATTATGTGCCACATCAGGGGCCTCCTTAACAAGAAGAGGAGGGTGTTTAAGGATGGAGACCAGGATGAGCTATAACGCGTGCAGAGGGAACTCAAGGTCCAATTGATAGGTTTGGAATGGCATGAAGACCATCACAGGTGGCAGCACAAAGTGGGAGAGCACGGTGGAAGGGGATGTGGGCAGTCTGCAGTCTCCATCTGCTGCTGCTGCTGCTCCTGTAGCTAGTCCTACTGTCACCCTCACAGCTGGATACAATGACATCATCCCTTCAACCCCACCCACCCTTACACCACCTGTATGTTAAGTGAAGGATGCATACAGTGTCACTGCCACCACTGAGAAAATCAGACCACAATCTGGTTCTGCTCCAGCCTCACTACAAACCACATGTAGTCACAGCAGATAGCCCTGGCTCTGGAGTTTTATGTTTCTGATGAACAGTCACCGGACACAACAACCTGCTTAGGACTGGATTGTCAATGTAAAAGACCACCCACCAAGAGCCGGGGTGTCTTGGAGGTTTCTTCTGTTAAAGAGTTTTTCCTACTCCCTGTTGCCAAGTGCTGCTCAAGTGGGATTTGTTGAGTTTTCTTAACAACAACAACAACAATAATAATAATCTCTAGACCTTACCATATAAAAGTTCAACCCATTCTCTGCAGCTGCACTGGACTTGCCAGCTCCACTTCAGCCAAAGTTTTGAAGTCTGGGAGAATTTCTTTCAGGAACTGTTTAGAAGTTGCTCTGAAACACACACTTCACCAGGAGAAAACCACAGCACGTGCTCCTTCTGGACCAGAGGCGCAGCTACACTGCTCTGTGACCTGTCACAGACGCGCTCCATGGCCTCCAGTCCATGGCTATTCAACACACTGCCAGCTCCCGGATAACAAGATGCGTTGGGTCTCAGTTTTCCTTCATCCACCACATCACTTCCTCTTTTTTCACCTAATTTATCAACACCATTGCAATTATTGGGATTTGTAGTAGCCTTACTGTAAATTAGGGTAAACCGTCGTCTGTTTTCTTTTCTGTCAAAATGACAGACAGCTGTGTGTGACCTTCTAACTGAACTCCTTTCCAAAAATTTAACCAGTTATGCTGGTTGCTGCTCTGATTCTGTTATGTACTATGGATCTCTGTGAACAAATCCATGACTTTTCTAGAATAAACTTTGAACTTCTTCTAAACCTTCCTCTTTTTGATAGCCTTCTGCGTTGTCTTACTTTGGGCTAGAAACACCATCTAATCTTTAAACCGTTCCAAAGACTTTTTGGTCTTGAGGTCAGCTTTGTAATATCTTTTTTCTTTTGAGCTTTGGCTGTTGACATATTATGGTGATTTTGGTCATCTTTCTGTTTCTCCATTGGTTTTCATGGTAGAATGTTCAGAAGTCTCTACTCACATTGCTAGTATTTCTCACAGTACTGCTACTTTCTAATGCTACTAATACTTCTAACATTAACAATAGATACATGTAGATTGACTTTCTTAGTAGAACTGCTGTAATCCTTATTTCCTTTATTGCTCCAGTTCTCCCTTCATACTTTGTTCCTTTTATCTCTTTCCTCTGGCCTCCACCTCTTCTTACCTTTCTTTAATCCTCCTTTATTTCATTCTTTACTATTACATTTCTTTCTCCTTTCCTTACATCCTTCTTTGCTCTTTGTTTCCTCTTTCATCTTTCCTTTCTTCACTGTTTTCCTTCTGGCCTTTTTCTTTTGTACCTTTTTTTAGTCAACTTATTTTTGTCTTCACTGCTGATACAGTGCTGCTGAGTACAGTGAGGACAGATAGGATAGGGGGCTCCTCCTTAAATCCACTCTCATTTCCACTGTATTCAGCTCCAGGTTCTTGTGATCACACCACAGGAGCAGCTGTTCAACCACCTGTCTGTAGGCCAACTTGTCACCATCTTGGATTAGTATCCTTTGAGAACTTCAGGAGCTTTACACAGGGGTCCCCTGAGGTGCAGTTCATGGTGTAGAGATAGAACAGCAGTGGGGAGCGCACACAACCCTAGGGTGCACCTGTGCTGATTTTGAGTGTCCCCAGCCTCATCCTCTGCCTGTCTGTGAGAAAGTTGGTAATCCTGACAGGTATGGGTAGGCACAGTGAGCTGAGTGAGTCTGGAGTGGAGGATGGCTTGGATGCCAAACTGACATCTATAAATAGAGTCCGTGCATAGGTCCCTGGGGAGTCCAGGTGTTGTTAATGCTATACCATACTGACTGCATCATCAACTGACCTCTTTGCCCTGTAGGTAAACTGCAGGGGGTCCAGCAGGGGGTCTGTGATGTCCTTCAAGTGTACCAACACCAGTCTTTTAAAACACTTTATAACCACAAAAGTCAGAGTAGTCTGTAGTCATGCAGTTCACTGACGGAGGGTTTCTTGGGGGAAAAAAAAGTCTCGTGAGTGAGAGTTTGCGAGATTTGTATAAACCAAGTTGCTTCTGTATAGAAGTACTAAAAAATACGCGCACCTCATTTTTTTTAGCTTTGGGCCACGTTTAAGATGATAATTCACCATTTTAATATTGTAGATAAGTCAGAAAACAAGGAAAAGCGCCATGGACTCTTTAAAATGTTCCCGTGCAACTAAACTGCAAATACAGATACATTTTGTAACGTACTGGATTCTTGGATTATTTTCTGATGTAATATAATTTTTGAATGAATGAATGAATACTGACACAGATAGAACAAGAAGCAAGTGAGGAGAGTGGTGAAGGCATGAAGCACAGCTTTGCCTCCCAAGCAGCTCAATTTCAACTTCATCTTGAATTTTGCTTTGGTGTCATTTTTCAGTTTTGCTCTCTCTTAACAAAGACCTGTGAGAGTCATGTACTGGACGGTCTGATATTTTGGCCAAAAAAAAAAGCCATAGGCTGGGAACATTTTACTGATACTAATAGGTTAACTAACACTTAATAATTATGTGGATTAATATAGGCCAGCTATTTTTAAGTGACAGTTATAACCTAAGTTTTTAGCAGTTGCAAAACTAAGTCCTCAACACTTCGCTACTCAGAGCTCCAGTCAACAGCATAACCACAGCCTGACTGGAAGCGAGACATAAACGGTGCATTCAGCTTCAGAGCAGCTGCCAGTCATCAGCTCCTGATAGAGCCCATGTAAACCTGTTGTGGCTCACTCTCGGTTTTTTGTTCTCGGGCCTTTATTTTTGGCCCTTTTTTTCTGCTCCACCTCATCTCACCCACTCCAGCTTTACCCCGGTCCTCAATCACCATGTGTTACATTCACCTGTCCCTCATTATCTCTTGTTTTACCATCAGGTACTTATACTCCTCCCTTCCCCCAGTCTTATGCCGGATCATACTGCCACAGTTACTCACTGCCACATACTGTACCTGGTCCTGCTGCCACGTTGTGGACTCATCTCCAGAGACACCTGACTCGCTCCTTGCTGAATCAAAGACTAAGCTCTTGTTACGAAGGACTACTAGTTGTGCTGACAACTGTTGATTATCTCCGCTGACTCCTCTGCATCTTTGGCAAAATATTTCTGCTTGAAACAACACTGCGAGCAGCCTGCCTGTCAGCAACGCTGTGTGTAAATCTGCCTGCCAGCAACACTGTGTGTAAATCTGCCTGCCAGCAACACTGAGTTCCACCTCTCCTTGCTCCTCCTGCCGTCTAGTCTGAGCTTACACAAGGTGTTCGCCCCAGCAGTTTGCTCTAACCAGCTCCCCAGCCACACTGTACCCCGAGCCCCTCTGCCTTCTCACCTGTACATCCTGGACCTCTGGTCCTCCTGGTACCTGCCATCTCCAGCCTACCCACCTGTACATCCTGGTCCTTTGGTCCTCCTGGTATCTGCCACCTTCTGCCTACTCACCTGTACACCCTGGTCCACTGGTCCTCCTGGAGTCCGTCACCCAGTCTCTCCTGCACACCACAGTCCTCAGGTCCCTCAGCTTCCTGCTCAGTCCCTGTCCCCTCTCTGTTTCACTCTGCATACTAGTGTTCTATTTACAGTGATAAACTCCTTTGTGTCTCACCTCAGTAAGGTCTGTATATTTGGGCCCTACCTCACTCACATACCCCTAACAAAACCGGAGAACATCCTGTCCTCCAACACCAGAGCAGCAGCTCAACCCCTCCCACCCCTCCTGTGGACATCGGCAGAAGATCCAGTGACCTTCTCACTTTCTGTTGCTTTTCTCCACTGCTATCTGTCCTTGTTCTTGAACAAGCCTATCAATCTGCTGCTGCCGCCTTGACTTTACGATACTATCGCTAATCCTGCTTTATTTTTATGCGTGCAAATTCCAAACCTTTGCACTACGTATGCATAAATTGCATCTCCCATTTTCTCTAGCTTCTTCTCAACTATCTCTTTCAATGCTTCAAAAGCATCTACCAGATCTGAATTAACTGTTGCCCATATGCCCCTCTCACTAGCCCTAGAACAATTTACTTTGAGTTTTTGCCCTATGCCCTTCTCTTTCTTCTACTCCTACTCTGACCACTCTCCCGACTCTGCTGTTTGGTGCTATTTATTGTTTATTAAAGATTGTTCTAACTTCTTTGATTGAGACGTAACTGGAAGATTAGATAGTTATTTGTATCCAATAAATGCATCTTATTAATGATCTCCTTTTTTTGCATGAACATGGAAATTACCAACCAAAGGTCATGTGTTTGCACAAGAAATAAACCAAAAAATGTTAGCACATGTCCACAAAACTTCTATTATCCTCTTGCCACCATGCCTGAATAAATGTTCTAGGGGAAACACTGGTTTTCATGTTTGTAATGAATGAAACTCATGTGCCTTCTAGTGTGCACACTGTTGTATGATTTCCTGCCTCTTCTAATTGCACTGTGGTAAAGATACTTAACATGTTATGTCTTCTGATATTTCATGGCACCATAATAACATGTTGTCTCCTGATGCTTTTCTTCTTTTCTCACTCCTCTATCCAGTCACCCCACCAGTTGAGGCAGAAGGCTGAAACTGATTTGGTGATTTATTCAGAATCAGAATCTGCTTTATTGGCCAGGTGTGTCGGACACACGAGGAATTTGACTCTGGTACATCGGTTCTCAATATGTATGTACATATCCCCATGCAAGGGGCAAGTAAACAGTAAACCAACATAAGGCTGTGTAATATAACAAAATAAACAGTATTAACAAGCAACAAACAGTGCAAACAATGCAAAATAAGCAGTATAAACAGGCAGTAAACAATGCAGACAGACAAAGGAATGTTCATTGTGAAATGGGATAAATAGGAATAAAAATAGAGTACTTAAAACTAGAGACCTGTACGAATCTGTACAATCTGTACGAGGTATATTTACAGGTGTAGCATGGTATATACCACCACTGACTTGTATATTGGCTGCATGTAGCAAGTGTTATGGGAGTTTCAATGAGTTTGCTTACAGCATGCTGACTGTCAGGTTAACAGTGTATTGCTCTGTTAAAGTCTAAATTAAGTGCTGGTGCTATCTCCACCACCAGAACTCCAAGCACTATGTCTGGAGAACACCAGATTGCTCATCACCTGGCTAATCCCTACAGTGAGGCAGGGGGGGTCTCAGCAGCAGGGACAGGGAAACTAGTTAGGACTGAGTAAGGACGAATGCAGCCAAATACAGAGAGGTCCTTGAAGAAAATCTACTTCAGCATGCAGTGACCTGAGACTGGGGCGAGGGTTCACCCTTAAGCGCAACAGTAACCCTAAGCATACACACAAAACCAGGCTGGAGTGGTTTCAGGACACGTCAGGGGTTTTCCTAGGTTTTCATACGTCTTGGGGGCCATTTTAGTTTTGTTTTCTTCTTCTTTTTTACAGGTGGTTATCTGAAGGAAATTCTAATTTAGCTAGTTTAATTTGTTTCCTATGGGGTTGCCAACTTCAAAGACATACAAATGTAGATTAAAGTCATGCAACTTTGTCCTGTATATCCTGTAGCCTGTTAGTCAAATTATATTTTAAGATCAATCTGAAAGACTGGCTTATGAAAATAAAAGAGGGGGTGATGGTGAAGGTGCAGGTACGGAGGTCAGTAAAGCAAAGCAGTGGTGCAAGATACCTTTTAAGTTAATGAGAGGATGTTTCATTAATTATTCTAAATATGGTTTGGGCTATTCCTAGAGGGCCACCCAATAAATGACAAATGTGATCATTTGGTTTTTCCTGCTGTATCAAAAACATGTCAAACACACACTTAGCAAAGTAACATATTAATACAGGAAATGTTTTGGCATTGAAACCTAGATATCATGTTGGTACAGATAGGTCTACTGAAAGCTTTAAAACTGGAACCACAAACCAAACATGAAACCTTTAAAACTGTAACCACAAACCAAACATGGATGATGTAGACTACACTGGATTATTTGAGCACAGACTGGAGACAAAGGTGACACGTCCATCATACCTGAAGAGGTTGGGAAGAGCAGATCGTACATGTGTCACGAGCTGTTGACACCAGCAGTAACTACTCCTGCGCACTGACATGCGGGCGTGCGCGCGCTAGTATTGGTGCAGTGTAATTCCAAACCCCCACGTAAGGCTCCAGCAGCACAGCCATGGATGTGCTCCCGCACGGCGTGCCTGTGCTAGAAGGTAGCTCTGTACGAGCACACCAAACCTCACACTGCTCTTTACATTACACACGGCCACCACTAACATAGCCTCTTTCGCTAAACAGACACATGTTTATTCTACTGAATTTTCCTTGGCTGTTGCCTATATATGCGGAACAATAGCTGTATTTCGACATGACTGCAAATTAATAAATAAAAAAAAGACAGATCCTGCTTTAACGCCAACGGTGTCCGTAGCATTTCGGTCATTCCAAGCACGGCAGGCATCCAGGTTAACATCACAACTACACCAGACAGCTGTCCTTACCAGGATATCCAGCTCCAGAGAACAAAGGATGCTGCAGCAGTTTTATCTCCGTTAGGTCGATGCGTCTATTCGGCCTGACAGCATCCTGTTCCCACCGAGCAGCTCCACTGTTGCCTGCCTGGTAATAACACGGATTTCCGTTCTCACTTTCACAATAACTGCCGAATATTGTTGTCTTCATTCTTGTTGACATTACCTGGCGGCTATATGAGGGGCTGTCTGTGTTTGGCTAACATAACACTAACAGACATTGACTTTGTTCTTTCCTATGAACGTGGGGGTTAATTTGAACCTAATACAATTAAATGAACCCATTAAAAATGTCTTCTTATTTTTACATTTCTGTGCAAGATCCCACAAAACTTGTACTTATGAATTCCTAATAAATGCTATGCAACAGTAAAGTCAAATAACATGTTATGTCGTTAAAATCTCTGCTATGTAGTCTTTGAATAATTAACCTTTAAGCAAGTTCCAATATGCAAAAAGCTTAGTGCCTCCATCCTCATAAGTTCTACTAAAATAAAGGAGCCATTCAAGAATTTAGATTATGCATTGAATACAACATAGACAAGTCTGAAACTTTATCTATGTATCAGTAGTTTTCCATGTGTAAATTGAATTCTGCTTTGGCTTTTATTTTGAAGGTTGAAATCCCGTATTATGATTGTACTCACGCTAGCTATCTTCATGCAGCTGCTAGCAGCTCAGTCTCTGCAATGAGACAGAGAGAGCAGCTGAACGGGACAGCAGACTGGGGCGGACCGCTTACTGACTGTTTTTGACATTGACTGTGAGCTTTTACACTCTCATATGTTGACCTTATTTGATTTCCTTCAGTATATCATCATGGACTCTTTGCATTGTGTGTTATCATAGTGCATCTAACTGTTAGCTACTCTCCTATGAATATGTATAAAACGGTCCATTCATTAAAGGGCCAGTGCATGTATTGTGTTTGACAGCCACCAGACCACATGGACAGCTCCCATTTATCATAGCATCTTCTTCTTCCTCTTTCAGCTGTTCCCATTAGGGCTCGCCACAGCGAATCATCTGTTTCCACCTAACTCTATCCTCAGCATCCTCTATTCTCACCCCAGTTAACTTCATGTCCTCTTTTAGCACATCCATATATCTCCTCTTTGGCCTTCCTCTTGACCTCTTGCCTGGCAGCTCCATCTCCA
>NW_018128247.1:1113-4313 GCF_001952655.1 Monopterus albus | reverse complement strand
CCATCCTCTTAGCAAAGTCCACCACCATCTGTCCTTCTAGGTTCCTTCCCTTAACACCAAACCTGCCCATCACCTCCTAATCACCTTTGTTCCCCTCACCAAGGTGCCCGTTGAAGTCTGCCCCAATCACCACTCTCTCCCCTCTGGGAATACTCTCCATCACCTCATCTAACTCACTCCAGAATCTCTCCTTCTCTTCTAACTCACACCCTACTTGTGGAGCATAACCACTGACTACATTCAACATTACCCCTTCAATTTCCAACTTCAAACTGATCACCCTGTCTGACACTCTTTTCACCTCTAAAATATTCCTCACGAGCTCCTCCTTCAGGATGACTCCTACCCCATTTCTCTTCCTGTCCATATCATAATAAAACAGTTTGTATCCCCCTCCAATGCTACACACTCTGCTACCCTTCCACCTGGTCTCCTGCACACACAGTATATCTACCTTCCATCATGTCTGCCAGCTCTCTACCTTTCCCTGTCATTGTCCCAATGTTAAGAGTCCCTATTCTCAGACCTATACTCCTGCCTTTCCTCTTCTCTCTCTGTCTACGACTCCTTCTACCTCCTCTCCTTCTTCGACCAGCGACGATTTCCACCAGCACCCTGTAGGTCAACAGCACTGGTGGCGGTCGTTGTTAACCCGGGCCTCGACTGATCCAGTATGGAGTTCACACTGATGATTTGCATGTTTAAATTTGGCATGTTTTTATGCTCTTCCTGACGCAACCCTCTCTATTTATCCGGGCTTGGGACCAGCACAGAAGTCACTGACTTGCAACCCCTGTGGCTAGATTCCATTTATCATAGCATAGGAGGGAAAATCTTTCCAGTCTGATTACTGGATGAGAAGCAGTGTTGCCAACTTGCTGACTTTCTCGCTAAATCTGGCGATTTTCCAAATCCTCTTGGTGAGTTTTTTTTTTCTTCAAAAGTGACTAGTGACAAATCTAGTGACTTTATCTGTTGTTATTGGAGACTTTTTTATATTTTCTTTCGGTTACTGTCCTCAGCAAGCAATGGGTGTTGCCGTGAACCCCTCCCCTGTTGATCAGAGCAGGATGTAAATGTAAACATTTCTTCAGTGTCACACTAAAATAAATCACTACATTTGACTCAGCCTCAGTCACTTACTCACCTCGCCCACTGTGTGTGTGCCTCTCTGTGACATAAGCTAAACATCTAGCTAGCCATCCAGCTGTCTCAGTCTAAACTGTGCGTTCAAAAATACAGAAAGGAGTGGGAATCAAGCCCTGAATTCAAAGGCTGGTTGAAGCCATTTATTGGAGATGATACATGGGCATACTGCATATTGTAAGGCTGATTTCTATGCCAAACTTTGTGATATATATAAAAAAACACACATGACAACTCAAAAACATACTCAAAAGGCAAAGCCTTATAATTGTTCCACCCAAAGCAAGCTGCCATTAATGAGTAAAAAAAAAATTACTATGCAATAAAGACTGAAGCCTCCATGGCATTAGCTATTGCTGAACACTGCTCCATGCTGGCATGTGATCACATTGGGGAAGCATGTAGAGCTGCTTTCTCAGACTCTACTGCTGCTACTCACTTCAAAATACTTCACTACAAACTTCAAATGGGGGGATGGGTGTGTGTATGTGAAAAAACAAACAAACAAATAATTAACCTTTATTAGGGCCAGACTAGTTACCATCATTTTCTCACATTGCCATTGACAGTTTTTTCTATTGTCTCTTTTTGGTCCATTTAGATTGTTAATGTTGTAACTCTGCCACTGTGTCTCTTTTGGGTCACTTTGCTGGTCCCAAGCCTGGATAAAGGAGGGATGGACGTAGAGCTAGCAAATACACCCCACATAACAGTCTTTTGATTAAATTTGATATTCTAACATTTACCAATACAGGGCAAAATTGATTTATGTATTGTGTTTCTAGACAAAGCATTAAAGTCATAAAGTTATTTTGAGAAGTGATGGCCTATTTAAATGGCAAAATAAAAAACAAAACAAAACAAGCATTAACAGAAGAAAGTTCATTTGTAGTTCTAAACATTTTTAGGGTGTTTTTTACTCACTTCTTGTCTCTCTCACGACGTTATTCATCTCTCCTACAGGGTCCATTATAATTACTCGCAAATAGACAATTATGCAAATTGGGTATGACGTCATTTAGCGACTTTTAGGACAGCCAATAGCTACTTTACTTACTGAGGAGTTGGCAACACTGATGAGAAGACAGCTCAGAGTTAACATCATGGGGGGCATTCACAAGCCATTCCCCCTCAAATGAGTCACTGTCAATATCTATGGAATGTAGAGCCCATGGTTTGTGGTGGCACTGTAGCAGCACAATGTCATATAAAGAGGTTTACATTTTAGTGATATGCATATGTATGCCTAATATTATTTGTAGCGAATGTATGTGACATAACGCAAGCAAATTATAGTGATGAATACATACATAATTTACATACTTACATACTCAGTGTTACATAATTGACACACATAACCGTGAATTAAATGTGAAATGAGAACTTTCATGTTATGCTTTGATAGTTGAACAAACTCCCCACTTTTTTAGCTGTGTTGATGGCGTACGTTTTAACAACTTCTCACTAAAATGCTACATGGACTGTAGCGTTATGTCCGACATAAACTGGACCAAAATCGAGCAAAAGTGAGCACACTGAGCAAAGTTACTTTGTTTGCCAATCCAGGAAAGCATGCTGGTTTCTGCTAATTGGATAATAAAAACACTAATGTTGCAGTCAGCTTGAAAGACTCCAAATTACAACTAGAATAATTCAATGGAAAGGTACAAAATTGAAATGCT
Organism: Monopterus albus; assembly: GCF_001952655.1. Taxonomy (NCBI): domain Eukaryota; kingdom Metazoa; phylum Chordata; class Actinopteri; order Synbranchiformes; family Synbranchidae; genus Monopterus; species Monopterus albus. The sequence goes on along the minus strand of NW_018128247.1, from coordinate 1,485 downwards.
AACATTAGCTTGCTAACGATGCCAACATCTACACATTAGGCATCTACAGTACTTATATGTGTCTATAAGGAAAACAGCCACATCTGTGATAAATGTAGTAGTGGCAGGTTAGTACAGCATGGAGAAAACACTTCTAGTCAGTTGTTGCTTTTTTTTTAACTTGATTTATCAGATTTTGTGCTAAAGCTTAGTTAGTGCAGCTTTAATGCTCTCTGTATTAAATTCATAGAAATAAAATAATTCTCATTATTTAAGTTTTGGAAAAGCGACTATTTCTCCTCATAGTATGGGTTTTTTTCTAAACACTGACAGATGTAAACTTTAAATTAACTTTAAATTAATATTGTAAATTAAATAATTCTGTTGGTATAA
>NW_018128247.1:0-690 GCF_001952655.1 Monopterus albus | reverse complement strand
TTTTGCTAAGAGCGCCAGATATGGTATTTTCTGTTGGTTAAACTATTTTGTCATTGTTTTAAGTTATCACAAATTGTTCTGTTCATATGGGTAGTTCATGAGTACGGGTTTTATTTGAGACAAGTGCAGTTGGGGCGATTTGTGGGTGCACGTGTTCTGTCGTGTGTGCTAATTAATGCGTGGTTCTATTCCAGGGATGCATGTAGCAGATTATCACCCCATGTGCTGTGACTCATTTTATTTTCTTTACAATTACCCAGGTATGTTCCACACAGTATTTGTTCATAATTGTTCACACTGGTTAGACTTACATTAGCACTTAATATAATTTAATGGTAATAGTTTATTTTGTGAATTGTGTAACGCAGTTTGTGCTCTCCAAGCTGAGAGAAGGGATGCATGTAGCAGATTATCACCCCATGTGCTGTGACTCATTTTATTTTCTTTACAATTACCCAGAGGATAATTAAAGTCAACCGGTGAGACAACAGTGGTCAGTGCCATTATTCCAACACAGAACACAACGCAGAGTACACTAACCCCGCCGACGGGCAAAGGAGTGTTGCACCCGGTAGAGCCCGTTACACCTCCTTACTTTGTAAAGTATCCTGAGACAACTTTTGTTGTGATTTGGCGCTATACAAATAAACATGAATTGAATTGAATCTCAGTACATTATCTTTACATACA
>NW_018128246.1:315002-318953 GCF_001952655.1 Monopterus albus | reverse complement strand
GGGGTTTTTTACCTGCTAAAATAAAATGTTAAAACTGACCTGATTTGTAGAGCTGGAAAGACGATAGACTGGCATTGATGCCTACAGACACAGGTCCCTGAGTGGCCACAGCGTTCATCAGAGCAGCCTCACTACCGCTGGTGATGCTACCATAGCCGGTGCAGGTGGCTGCGCTGTACGCGGGATTGTAGAGACACTGCTGCTGATTCTGAAGAGGACAAGAAGACAGTGAACGGGATGTTATGGAACCACCACAGGCCTCTAGATCAACTCAATAAAAATGACAGATTAACAGATAAATTTGTCCTGCAGAAGAAGAACAGTACATCAAAGTCTAAACCATGATTTAAGATCAAAAACTACATTCAAGACCATTTAAAGCCTTGAAATGTGACTTTGGAGACTTAAGATGTGTCCACTTCCTCTCATTAGATACCTACCGATCCCAGGTAAGGATAGGAGTCCTCAGTGTCCAGGCCCTTACTTGCATTGACATAGTTGAAGGCATAGGTCATCAGACCGCCGTTGCAGCCCATATTGCCTTGAGGTCTGGAACAGTCCACCAGGTTCTGCTCGCTCAACGACACCAGATTGCCGGTCTTCTTGTACATCTGGCCCTCCAGAGCTCCGGTGGCGCTGAAGGCCCAGCAGGAACCACACTGACCCTGGAGAGAGAGAAGAGGATGGTTTCATTTAGATCAGATGGTAGTGAGGAATTTGCTTAAATAAGAGGTGTCTCCTTCTGTTCAGGACCATTAAACCAGTATTTCAGGTCACCTCGGTTATACAGACTTAAATGTTATCTGTTGTTTTTGTTACGTTACTGTGGGTATGCAGTCGGTGCTGTAGGGCATTTAGCTCAGTCAGAAGTTCCCATAGCGTGAGATCCTGAAATAAACTGTGATAGGAAGTGATCCAATAAATCACATCGACATAATGTATATGACAGTGTTTGCTCCACTGTTTATGGCGAGCCAGTCAGTCTGGTTCCAGCCTACCAACTGTTAAGGTATAATGAGGGGGTGGAGGGAATGAACTGTGCAGACAGGGAGGGGGCGAGTGTGACGCAGCAGATAACCAAAACAATCCGTGTGTGGTCAACTTATCTGTGTGACACAGAACCTTCACTGCAGTGGACACAGGACATATGGTGCCTCAGAAGTCCAAAGTTGCACATGGCGTCATGTTTACCATGTTTCCTAACAGCTGATATTGGACCATGTGTAGCTCCTGTAACACTAACTTAACTGTTGTTTTAGACGAAAAGTAAGATCGAAGATGTCTTCACCTACATCTCCCTACAGAGTAGCATCATGACTCCTTCCAAGAAGTAAAACGTGTTCAACTGCACCTTAAACTTGTACCAGGTGTGGCTAGAGCCCTGAGTCACGTTACCTGGTTCTTCACAGGAGTAACGTAGCCAAGGGGCCTCCAGTCCACAGAACTTATTGCGACGGCCAGGCTTTTGGACTTCGCTGAGACGGAGTTCTGGGTGTTCCCCGTCGTCTGCTGGGTCACTGTTGGTTCCGGACTGAGGCCAAAGATGAGCTCCATCTCTTTGCTGGTCTGTGGAAAGGCAAAGTTGAAAGAGTCTGTAACACTGACAGTGTGAGTTAGGAAATGTGGTGTTTGTGTGTTTTTAGCAGCAAACCTGCACCAATTTTCAGTAATTACTGTCACAGGCAACTCAACTTTTATTGTCCTTGCTCCGAGTCATGTTCCAGTTTTATGCACAATACATTGTTTGCCTCACACACCATATCTGGTTTTATTTGATACCACAATTTTTTGTTTTGTTGTTGCTTTGTGAAGTTTCTAACTGTGTGCAAATCAAATCAATTTTCCTTGAACTTCCTTCATTTCCAGACCTTCATGAAACAACTGATCGGTGTTTTCAGGCGATACGAGTCTGCATGTTAAAACCATGGTCCTACCAGGTCCGAGTACTGGTTCGTGCCCATGGTGAAGGAGTGTTTGCCCTGGGCCGCCTCCGTGTTGTGCTGCTTGACCAGGTTATTGTTATTCTCCCATATCAGTTGCCGCCAGGGCTCCTCTTCCTACACACAACAATAACATGTTGGACTTGTTATTTTTGCTGGAAATGGAATTGTTTACTAGAGTTAAAAATTAGGGAAAAAACATTACCTGAGGGTATGTTTTACTGTGATCTGTCTTCCACTTATTCCAGTCCTCATCCAGCTTTGGGTCCTTAGTGGAGGCTGAGAGGACTGCGCTCAGACACACGGCCAACACAGCTAGAGACAGCATTGTGTCTTCCTACTAGAAAACAACACACGAGTTAGGACACTAAAGTAGCAAGGTGATGACTGATGGGGCTCTGACTGTGAGGAGGAAAACACATTTCGTTACAAGAGACATTTCTTTTTCCTCGGGAAAAGGACGAGTCATACTAATTATTGATGAAATTCCTGCATGAACTCCAAGTTCACTTCTGGTCTTTTGCATGTAAAGGCAGGAACACCAGCAATCTGTTGAAATATCTAATGAAAGAAATGCAGTTTTCCACTGACTAGCTCATAGTTCCTCTCCTTGCCCGGGTATGTTATTTATTTAAGCTGCTCAGAGTTAAATAAACTATACTAATAAGGGTTCATGATGAAATATCGACATTATTCAGTTGATGGTTGTGAGTTTGTTCATAAATCCAATCTGCAATGGTCAAAGCATCATGTGAACTGGCATTCAGAAGCCGTTTCACTTGAGAGCGCTCAGAGCAGGGGCGGAGATAATGATTTCAGGGCTGGAGGCACCTCGCAGTTAAAGTACTATCAAAAATGTTTTATGTATCTATTTATTTTTTTACATCTCAGTAATCACATTATAGTCTTGTGATTTGTTTAAAACAATGCTGTTGCAACTTGGTACTCAAGACATGCCAAGACTTGAACTGGTAGTGGTCTTTTCAAGCAGTGCCCAGAGTCACTGTCTGTCCTAATTTAAACCATGTGAAGGGGATTGGTAATGACTGCTCCTTTAGCAATGAGAGGGACACAAAGACAAAAGTAACTGAATGAAACAAGACTGCTAATTCTGGTGGATAGCAATAAAAACAGAGATATGTGCAACTAAAATATAAATACAGTTGAGATGTTGCTTAAACACTTTTAAAATGAACATTGTGAGGCATTCAATGCTGTGTGCAAATCAGCTACTGAAGAAATCCCTTAAAAAAAACACATCCTTACAAATGTTTTTGCTTTAGGTTGTAAATTCAGGCGTCGAGTTTGACTAATTTAGTTCAGAATCCTAATAAGTGTAAAACTTACTGTAAACTTCTTGTCGTCCAAGTGAAGTTGAAGATGCAGGCACGATGTTTTCACCAATGAACACTGACGTTACCTTTATAAAGGCCCATGTAGCCACTGAAAAACCTCCCACCGAGCTCTCTGATTGGTCCACTATTTGTTTATGAACCTGCAGACCAGCCCCTGGACACCATCGTCATCAGTTAAGTGTGTTATTCCTCCCTTTGTAAATGTTTTGACTGCAAAATCCTAAATGAGAAAATATTTTAAGGAATTTAAATATGTGTTTGCATGCATTGTAATAACCATGTTAGTCAGTTTTCTGCAGTAATTTCTTCTTTAATGCCATGAGAAACCTGTAATCATAGTAGATGACGTGAGAAACCTGATTTCCCTATATTTCTCCTGGAGAAAGTAAATTTCTTTATGTGGTAACAGCTTTCAGCTTTTTGCACTTGCACACATGACAAAGCTTTCAGACCAAGTATCTGTCATTACAGTAATGAACCCGTACAGGCTTTGACAGTAAATTCTCCTCCTCAGACAGTAAGTACTAGCTATGTAGCAGTACATCTTTGTATTCAAACTAATTTCATCTATTGCAACAAACTAAAGGTGACACAAGCAGCCTCTATACATAAAGCACTTTCCACCAACTACTTGAGTATTTTACTGTTTCTAAAAT
>NW_018128246.1:287967-309183 GCF_001952655.1 Monopterus albus | reverse complement strand
GTTTAGCAAACGGTAATCAATACACAGTCTCAGCGTGCCATCTCGTTTTCTCACACAGACAACAGGTGCAGCGAAGGGTGACTGTGACTTAACTATCCAGCCCTTAGCAAGGAGGTCCTGGATGTGTTCTTTTACCTCTTTATATAATGGCTTGGGAATAGCAGTATATGTGCGCTGGACTGGAATGTCATCTTTGAGGTTTATTGTCATTTGCAAACTGGAAATGTTGCCAATGTCACCGTCATCTTGAGCAAAAGCGCCCGATTCCTCAAATAACATCTGTTTTTCCTCTTTTTGTTGTCCTGGTGTCAGGTGACTAATGTCCACTGGGGGGTGCCACCGGGCAGGTGACTCCGAGCCTTGGCTGGACCTAGACACTGAGTTAACAGTGTGGATGGAGACTGGCACTTTTTCACAAGCATCTTTCGTGTTGTCCGTCTCAACAATTTTGGCAATAGGCTCAATAGAACCCAAAATGGTTGAGCTGGGCAGAGTCACACTTTGTTGAGAGTAGTTTGACACTGGTACCTTGACATATGGCCTCTCTGTTTGTTGAATTTCTAAGAGCCCTGCTCCAACACTAAGTTGCTCAAGGTGGATATCGTCAAGCACAGGCTCAAACAGTACAACTGACTCGGTAGAGCTAATACTCTCTGGGACTCTACACTTAATGTAAGCAACTTGACTAGGGTAGATAGTAGCACCTTTAAACCCCACTTTTACAGTTGCTGGTTCATCTATAGTCCGTTTTTGTGTCTTGATAAAACTCACTAAAGCACTTACAGCAGTAACCTCAATCTCCATAGCTCTACCAATAAGCTGTATGAGTTTGTAGTTTCCCCCATTGTCTTTAATGAACTCATAAATGACATTGAAGCCTACTATGGGTCTTTCAATCTTGAGGCGGCTAACTAGAAAGGGCACACGTATAGATTTGTCTGGATCATTGTTACCCTCTAGGTTGACTACTACCTCTACCCACCCATCATAAGGCACTGTGTCCCCTGTGACAGCTTTCACATCGAGATCACCATCCATTAGTTCAATTAAAGGCCTGATCTGTTGCCCTGGTAAGTATCTGTCTAGCCATGCGTGGTCTATAAGGCTAACCCCAGCCCCTGTGTCTAACACTACTGTTTCAGGATAACCAGCCATCATACACTTGAGGAGGGACTGGCGACCAACCAATGGGGCGGTGATACCACGTGGCTTTTCTTTGTCCACAGCTTCTTGTGGGGTGGTGTTGCCTGCTTTTCTTGACTTTTTGGTGTTGGACTTTTTCTTCGATGGGGACAGCTGAGTGTTGTCGGCCAGGGTTAGTCCCTCTGCCCTGACCGCCTCCAGTTTCCCGACGGCTTGTTCCTCTTCAGGCATCCCACAGCGCGATGTCCTTCCTCCCCGCAGGCAAAGCAATGGTGACAGGTTGGGTTGCCCTGAGATGCACAGTTCTCACAGCTTTTGGGCCTCTGCACCCTCCTCTCAGTTTGGGGTTTGAGCAAACTGTCCTTCCGTGCAGGCATTGTTACCTGAGCTGTGAAGGCTTTTAGACTTTCCATAGCTTGTGTCAGTGCTTCTACTTGGGCACTGAGTCTTTGGATTGTGGAGTCTTTATCAGTGTGGCTCACTTTGATGTCATCCTTGCTTTTCTCTTTGTGCTCAGTGTTAGCTGCATGTGCGTGACTCACTTTTGGGGTGGAGCTGCGGCCAAGTCTGCGTTTCCGCTCGCTCTCCTCTGTTGTAGTTTTTATTACCTGGCGGAGCAGGGCTTCATCACTAACAGCGGGGTCCCCCAGGAGTGTCTTTAGGTCTCTGCGCACACTTTCATATCTCTCTCCTATGCCCTGACAAATAGTGTTTAGGAAGATACACTGAATGGTAGGCATGTCATATTTAACCACTGAGTCTGGCTGTTTGAGTGAAAACAGGATCTTTTGTTTCAGTCCGATCATTCTATATAAGAACTGTTGAGGAGTTTCGTTGTCATGTTGCTTGGCACACATCAAATCTTGGAAGAGTTCTGTGCTACTCTTCTCACCTAGATGGGACTGCAGGAAACTCTTGAGCTCTGTCACTGTGAGACCGTCTTTGACCGTCAACATGTCTCTGAAGTTGCCTGGCTTAATTGCACGGAGCACTCCTCTGATGATTTCATTTGGTGTGTGCTTTTCTTTGAGCCCCTCATCAATTTGTTTGCAAATGCTATGGTAGCTTACTTCAGCCGTAGTGTCACTTATCATTCCCCCATGTATTTTGAATTCTTTGTGGGACAGCAGTGGCAAGTCTTTCATGGCTATCATGCTTTCACCAGTACAGCTGGGAACATTCTGTGAGTACATGAAAGAGTGTTGTGGCGAGGCCAGCTGTTGCGTGAGCACACAAGCTGAGATTGGTAGGCCCCCTGTTGCTTGTGGGGCTGGTGACTGAGGTGCTTGCTGAGGAATGGAGTGACTACTAGCTGGAAATTGGAAAGGTATCCCTGGGTTTGGGGGGCCTGCAGCCGACAGGGCTTGATTCAGCTGACTTTGAATATCATCACAACGGGCTAACAGTGTCTGTACATCTGTGTCACTAGTGCTTGCTAGTGGCTGGGAAGGGTGTGCAGCCAGCTCCCCGCTGCGTGCCTCAGTTTCATCAAGCACTGGACCTCGGCTACGACTTACTATGGCTCCGTCTATGATGTTTTCAAGTCTCTTTAGCAATGGCAGACCCTGGTCCTCCCGTTCCAGGATTGCTGGACATGTCAGATAAGTTGTCAGATACTCAACACAGCTTTCTTCATCATCTTGACTTAACTGTGTAGAGTCAAGTCCTTGGACGTCTCCTAAACTGGTTGCAATCTGGTAAGTTTCTTTAGCTGTTAGCTGGTGTAGCTTCTTTTTAATGCTCCAAACTACACCTTTCCTCCCGATGGCCGACATCCTGCTGGTCTCTGATGCTCGGGTTCGCAGTGTCGCACTTTGTAGGCTGGTGCACCTTTTTCACTGGTCACTAGCCTCTCTACTGCATACTGGGTCACCCCTGGCTCAGGAAACATGCAGGTCTTGTGGTCCCAAAGTTCAGAATCACTGAATCAGCAGTGGCCCATTGACGATGGCGTGCTGATCCCGGACGAGCCCCCACAATCTGTTACGGGCCCCGAGTGCCGGGGCTGCGTAGCAGTGAATTAGTGCAGCCTGGAAAACACAATGTGACATCAGAACAGAACTCTCACGGTGCGCTGACATTCGCATCCAGACTGCATCTGGGTTTATTCAAACATTAACATTCAAACATTATAACAGCATGAATAAAGTGCATTTTTATCCCATATTTTCTTAACTCAAGTTCTCAATATAATTACTTAAACACCTGAGTGACATGTCTCAGCACCACTTTGGTGGTGAATAAACAGTTGCTCCACTGTTCCATGCTTAACTGTAATTAGTTATCAAATAAATAATGGGCTGCACACTAAAAATACTAGTTATCTTTGAACAAAAATACATTTACATTACTTCAAACTGAGTATATAATTATCTCTCATGCATTTACATTGACTTCGGTTTAAACATTCTTACTTTACCTAAGTCCTAATAACAATATACAATGCATATTTGTGACAATAAAACTGGATAAGGTCAACAAAACCGGACTTTGGAAGGTCTCGCGATATTATCCGCTAAATCACGCGAGACGTCCTACCCGCGGGAAACCTCCGCTTTACTTTGAGCCTTGACTAACTAAACTATTACCGACGAGCATGTAAATATACCCCGAACAGTACGCTATACTAACAAATTATTAAATACTATCATACTGCTTTGTATGTGTAGTTTCACCGTCTACTGACCTGGAAAACACAATGTGACATCAGAACAGAACTCTCACGGTGCGCTGGCATTCGCATCCAGACTGCATCTGGGGGCGAGGACAGAAGGTCCCTTCCCAAAACCATTCTGGGTGCAACACCAAGCGCACAAAGGTTCCGCTTTACCCTTTTCTGTTCTCCAACCACTGAATCCAGGACAGCAGGCGCCAAACATCATAATGTTCTAAAAGTATAAATGTGGCACCAAAATAAAATGTACATTCAATTGTCAATTATGAAATAATAAATTAACTGAAAACAACGTGGTGACATATCTTTAGGTGCACCACATATACAATTAAGATTTGATTTAATTTGATTTGAACACGCATTTTCAAAAAGGAGGTGTGTTTGTACCAGATGAGCAGCCACTCTTCCACTCAGTTCTGTGCTTTAAAACCAACATTTTTGGATTAAATAGAAGCAAAGGCTACAACCTCAAATCAGAAACAGTTGGGACGGTATGTCAAATCAAAATGAAAACTGAAAATAGTGATCTGTAAATCATCTGTGTCCTGTATTACATTTTAAATGTTAACATCCCTCAGCTACTCTTCTAGCTGAGAGACGTTAAAGAATGTCTAACTGAAAGTCTCCAATTAGGACAGGCACAATGTTAGGTAAAGCATTTATTATAAAATGTATCACACTATAAAGTGTCAGAAGTACTAAGAACATGGCATTCCAAGACATGCTTACAGAATGTAACATAGATAGCGACAAAAAGACTTGTGCAATGTGGCGACCAGACCAGAGCCAAAGGTAAGAGTGAGCAGGTCTCCCCTAATCAAATGGAAACACAGAAAACATTTTTTGAGAACACCTTTAAATCCACTTGTTGTGGTCAGACTGTCAAGAAATGGACACCAAACAAAGACAAACTTAACATCAAAGTGATTCCCAGTCAAAAAGTGCCTCTTTTTCTGAAACAAGAGAATCCACCTTACTATTCACTTCCCTTTCTGAAACATCACTTCTCGGGTTCTGCACTGTACAAGGCAATAACAGAGGCATGAACAAGAGTGCCTTTTAGGCACACAACATTGGCAATGATCATCATATTCTTAGGAAAGATGTGTAGTACATTCATTTCGCCTCACTGGAATATAATCTAATGAGTTTCAGTGTTTTAGTGATCCAGTCTCCCTTGATGTTAACCAGTGCTCCAGTTGGCTAACACAGTAAATACTGACCAGTGATTCAGTGAACACATAGGGTGATATATAGATATGTAACTACATAAACATAACTGTGAGATTAAAATATATATAAACTTATGTATGCTATATAATAAAAACCCTAACTAATTATTCATTTCTATCTAAAAATGAAAATCACCCTAACACGAATCAACATCCATCCATCTCTTATCTATACCGCTTATCCTGAAGAGGGTGTCAGGGGGCTGGAGCCAATCCCAGCTGACACTGGGCGAGAGACAGGGTCCACCCCAAACACACCACCAGTCTATCACAGGGCTGATACGTAGAGAAGAGGCAACCACACACACTCACTCCTACAGACAATTTAGAAACCCCAGTCAACCTAAGCTGCATGTCTTTGGCCTGTGGGAGGAAGCTGGACTACCTGAAGAGAACCCACGCAGGCACAGGGAGAACATGCAGACTACATACCGAAAGGCCCCAGGTCGGCTCGGGCTCAAACTCGCAACCTTCTTGCTGTGAAGTGACAGCGTTAACCACTGTGCCACAATGACGCCCTGGAATCAACATATTTGGGCAAAGGAGAAAGTTTAAAGTAAGCTGAAAAGTTAGGACAAAGTCAAAGAAACAGGCCTCGAGTATTTACATCACAGCCGAACGTTTGCTGTGCTAGTGAGAGAAATACAGTATCTGAAATAGTCGTTTTATCTCTGAACAGATGTAACACTGGAGGAAGAAAAGCAGATAGGAAATACTGGCGTTTTCTATCAAACTGTCACACTGTGTCCTGAAAAAGGCCCTTTGCAAGCCTCACTTGTTGGGAATGACCGACTCTCTTCCCAACATCAACACATGCTGTAAATAAAGGCGAATGTTTCTGCTTCCACTTTAGGTCACAAACAGCTTCTGCCAAATGAAAATTCTTTTTTCAGCCTTCAACCGAGCTGGACGGCTGCTGCCTGTTGTATAAAGACAAACTGAAAGCAGGTGTGTTTACAGTAACTAACGGCTCTGGATATAATAAATGAGCTTTCAGCTTGGTTGAAAATGATAAAAGTCACCCAAGTGACAACTTCAGCTTTCTTTATGTTACTTTCTTACGTTGGTGGCAGCTTCTACTCAAAGCAGAATGAGAGCACAGTTGGGGTTCTGAACACTAGTGCTCATCAATAACGTGCATCCCACTACAGCAAATAAATGTTGGTGCTGGAAGGATCAGTCTCAATAAAATCTTCAGTAAAATACTGAGGTTCCCAAACAGTAACACTTTATTTTACAGGTCTCAGTCTCCTAATGATTTGTTCAGACAGGAACTGATGATACTGTACACTTTTATGACAGTTCTCAGAAAGGACAAAGTACTTTGGTGCAGCATTCGACCACCGCACTTCTAATTGATTCATTCCAGTTACATACAGTATCATCTGAAAATGCAAAAACCAAAAATGTGCCACAGACAAGATGCAGAACTCAGTTTTTCTAGTCATTCACAAAGTCAAGATTTTAGCTAACTAAACTCAAGGAAGTGTCTCAGAACTCTCTAGTCTCTATTTTCTCTGTAAATACCACGACTGTAGTCAAGGTCACTTAAACTGAGAACTGAGATCAAGTCAAAGTGAAGTCCATGAAGGTTCAGGAGCAAACCATGACCAAGACAATTATGTTAAATAAAAATGAAATATGGTAAGCTAACTGTGAACATTTGATATATTTCCATATGTGTGCATAAATGTACATACCCAAAATGACAATATTTACCTGTAACATGGCAATGACACACCGTAGTGCACAAACATTATCCGCACATGAACATGACAAAACAGCGCGGGTGATATTCTGCTGCAGAATAGAAAGAACAAGGCACGAGACCAAAGGCTGAAAAGGTGAGGCTGGCGGTCGAACGGAAACACCAACAATACCAAGAGACGTCTGAGATAATCAAAAACCTTTAACTTAATTCAAACTACACTGAAGTAGCACCATGTTACATCACACTTTCCAGGAAAACTCACTAGAGATATTTAGGAAATCCCGGGACTTATAAAATGAAGACTTACCAAAAAAAGTCAGGGTAACACCTTATTCTGCAGGTTTGCAAATTCCAATTTACAGTATTTCCAAATAATCTCCTAATTAGTTTCTTGGAAAGAATCACAGTTTGGTACGAATTACAGGTAAAACAGAGCAGTCGGTCCACTTCCAGTTACTCCCAAATGCTAAGCTAGCACAACCTGGACTCTTTATTCAGAGGCTAGCAGGTGAGCTGCACAAAGTGTGAAATGTGTCAACAAACAAATACAATTCAACATAAATGAAAAGTAAAATTTCTACTAAAAATTAGTGAGTAATAACTAATTCTCTGTGATTTAAAATGAGTAACTTCTTTCATGGAAATTCACCTGGAGCTCAACATCCAAGTCAACACAAGTAGCTAAACGGTTTTTCCTGTAATTAGTACCAAATTACACGTTTCCTTCCATTAAACTTTCATGAAATTAATAGGAAATAATTGGACCCGTAAAACAAAGTGTTAGCAAATTCACCAGCAATGTTGTTGGATGGATGAATGATGGATGGAGTGATGGTTCTTGAAGATTAGTTGTTAAACATATTGAAACGGGTCCTCACTGACTCAGCCTGCAGCTCCCACAAGGTGTCACATTGTCTCCACACTGAATCAGAGAGAAGACTGAACATGTTTTATCTCCTGACCGACTCCCAAATGTTAAACAAAACAGGAAGTCTAATGGCCTGATTTTTGTCATGTGACTGTTTTGTTTTAATTTACAAGTGTAATTCAAATTTCAAAACTTTGTAAAATGAGCTTTGCTTTTTTTTTCTTGGCCACTTTTTCCTGTCTAAAATGTAAAACAGCCTTTTCCACTTCAGTAACAGATCGCCTGCTTTCTAAACGTGGTTGAAATTCATTTTACTATGAGTGTCGACAAGGCACAGTTCTTCAAATGTTTGGAAAGAACTACTGTTTTTATAAAAGCAAGAATATTGTGCTCTTTAGGGAGGTAGAAGGCCACAAAGGCACTCTGAAAAATGCTATAAATTTATTAAACACTAGGCTGAATGGCCAAATGTCACACCAGTAAAACAGAGGAAAGGAGGGAGATAGGATTATATGCAAGTGTGATGGATGGAGTGAGTAAAGATGACAGCCTCCTACGTGATAAAATGAGGTTTCAGTTTTTTACTGGTGGACAGATATGAAAAAGGTCCAAACGTGACACCACCATCTTTTTAACCATGCCCATTCTTTCATGTAGAGATGATAAGATGAAACTTTTCTGTACTCTGTCAGCTGTAAGAGGAGGGAGGCCTGTGCGTGCAGTAGTGTAGGAGGGATATTAAAAAGCAGCTCAAAAAGACCAGAATAAGAATCACAGGATTCCTCTTTGGAACTCAGGGCATCCAGTTCTTTCACAACATTCATCGTGGAAGGAAGGGTCGGCTGTACAGGTGTGGAAAGCACAAAAACAACATCTGCTTCACAGGGCAACTTAATGGAGTTAAAGAGCGAGCAGCTGGACTCTGGTAACAATTGCACTTCATTCATACACAAATGGTCCTCTTTTGGGGAAATATCCCATCAGACCAACTGTCTGACGTTTGGCAGAGACAGAAAGCCGACCCTGTTCAGTTCAGCGAGATATGACTGAGCTGATGGAGTTGTATGATGTTCCTCCGTTGCAGGTGGGGGGTTAGCCATTGGCGGCCCCTCCCAAAGTCTCCATGTTGACTCTGAAAACAGGAGACGCTCTGAGCAAGAAGTCGGCAGCGTCTCGGCGGCCGAGCTCCCTCAGCTTGGCCATCAGTACACCCACTGTGCTGTCTGCTCGCCCACTCCACTCCTGCAGCAGTGCCTCCTGCAGCGGTGCTGCTGTCGGGCTGAGCTGCAGCACAGCCTGCTGGGAGTCTGCATCTGAGTCCAGCTCAGGAGCGCCATTTGGAGTGCCGCTGCTGTGTTTGGCCACCAAGTCTGTGAGGCCGAGGTTCATGGCCAGCAGGCACCAGTCTTTCCCCAGAGCATCAGGAGGGTCCAACATGCGGCACAGCTTCCTGCGAGCCAGCAGGGGGACATCTGAAATGTGGATGTCTGTTCCCAGAATCCCCTGCTGGTAAATTTCAGCACAGCCAAAAGTCAGGATGCTGCTGAAGCTCTCCCTGTATCCACCCATGGTGTTGGTGAGCGAAGTTTCACGCTGGACTTGGGCTCGGTAAAAGTCTTTGGGTTGGTAGATCATGATGGGGGCATGGTGTTCCCGCAGCTGCTGAGGACTCAGGTAGTATTTGGCTGTGAGCAGTCCAGGGAGCGTGGAGGCCAGCAGGTTTTCTGTTATACTGCAAACGGTGTCCAACAGGGTGTAGCACTTGGCACGCTCGGAGTCGTGCCCACGCACCTGAATCTCTAGTCCTTGGCCATGGTTGACCAACAGGATCATAGCCTCCACTCCTGCCTGGCTCACCTTGGCTCCGCTGGTCCACAGGTGGATATCTCCGTCGTTATCCTCCCCGCCCTCCTCCTCTGGCTTCTGCTGGTGGCTCCAGCGACACAGGTTCACCTGCAGTTTGTGGAACAGGCCACAGGGGAAGGGGGTGAGGTGCTCGGCTGGGACGAGTCGTACCCCACCGTAGATCAGAGGCGACTCCTCCTCCTCCTCCTCTTCGGTCCAGGAGCGGTGGAGGCCATTTGTCTTGATGAGAGCCGGAACATCTATCATAGTGGGGTTGGTGATGTCGCGGGCACAGACGTCCATGGCATCGAGAATCTGCAGCAGCTCATCCACGTCACTTTCAGGAGCCAGAGCCTGCACCTCCTCCAACCTGTAGCGGCCCCTGTAGTGGTGGATGGCCTTGGGCGTTTCCACAGAGAGCAGCTTGCCGAGGATGTTGCTGCAGAGCCAGCGAGGCTCCAGCAGTACAACGTCCTGCACCGTCTCACTCTGCATGATGTTGAGCTGAGGGAGGACGAAAGAAGGGGGAGGGTGGTTGAGGGAGGAAAAGTAATAGAAATTAAGTTTACGGTACAATACAAGTCAGAGAAGAAGCAGAGTGAACGAAAGTGATCCAAAACGATCTGATGTGGACAAAATAAGATGACAGGGGGGTGTTCTTATCCCAAAAGATAACGGAATTATTTTCTTTCCCTTTTGTGATGTGAAGGTCCTGATTGAGGACTCACCTCCCCCATGCTGTGAAGCTGCAGGGCCAGCATGCGCAGGTGATCCTGGCTCACCAGAGGGTTGATGTGCTCCTGGACATCGCTGACAAACTGCTGCCATGACATCAGCTGGTTTGGTCCGTTCAGCTTCCTCCAGGTGGGCAGGGTGGCCAGTAAACGCTCTGACAACAGCGTCATGGGACTGCAACTCTGCAACGGGATGTGGATTCACTGTATACATCAGTTCCTTAGTTGAACTGCTCTAACTAAACTGATGGGTGAAGAAAGTAAAACAATCTTGACTGATTTAGAAAACTCAGTTACTTTCAGCCAAGTTCAAACTATATTTTTATCAAACTACCGTACTGTCAGATTTGGATCTGTTAATGGAAATGTGTGTTCATGCTTTTTGAAGAAGATTAAGAAATTAAGTGGTTCAAAAATACACACAAATAATGTGAAAGACAAAGGGAGACAAACAGGTGAGAGCTCACCGAGATGATGCTGGTGCGAAGCTCCTGCAGGTGGCTCCTCAGCAGCTTCATGTCTTTGGAGTTGGAGGCTCCAGCGTCCATCACAAATAGTTTGTCACTGACCTGCAGATCGTTCCCAAACCTGCAAACAAAAATTTTAATCTCTCTTTAGCAACTGTGGTGTTTTATTTGGTTCTCCATAACAACAGCTGCTGAGGCTCCTGGGTAGTGTAGTATTTACAGTTATTTGATTCAACAAACACACAGAAAATCTTCACACAGTCTATTACAAAACTGTTCCCCCCCCAGTGAATAAAATGAATCAGCAAAAGGATCCAAACAAACTAATCTCCCAGCGTGTCCTGTGTGCTGAGAGTACTGACCTGTTCCTGACTTCCTTGAGCAGCGCTCTCTCCTTGTCGTAGCTGAACTCTCCAGAGAAAGCTCTGGGGAGGTCAGCGAGGTCAGCATGCGTCGCCGCCAGGACAACCACAAGAGGTTGCTGGATTCGACCTCCGAACGCTGGAGAAAGACAGGAAAACACACACAGTCAGAACAGTCCACCGTTTGCCAAAACCTCCAAAGCTAACAAAAAAACCTATGACGGGTTTTTACTGTTAAACACACAAAATGACAACTTCCAGCAGATTCAGTAGCTATTAAAACAAAACTGAGTGTACCTGAGTACCAACACCTAAACTCCATAACATTTCAACAACATTCTGGGTGTAGTTTGATCAAATGTCTGGGGCTGGTTGCACAAAAACAGAACCACCTAATTGTCTGGCTTCGGACAGATGTAACTGGTGCACATAGCCACTTGGTCCTTGCCATGAATTCTGGGTCAATTAAGACTTTCAAAGTAAAACACATGGCTGACCAAGCAACAGCTTCAAAGGGCTCAGCTCCATTCACGCCAAAATAAATCATTTATCTTCTGGAAAAACCTAACCCTTACAACAACTGGGAAAATTCAGTGAAGAGTGTAACAATGCAAAATAAAATAAAATTACATTAAAAAATCCCTCCAGCGTAAAACCTCAATCCTGTAACAAAGTGAAATGCTGCCTCATACACCTGATGTCCTCACTCCTGTGTATTTATACAAGGTTACTGACATTAAAAAAAAAAACTATTTCTCTTTACCTGCTCCACAACATTGTTAGTGAACAACAAATTCTGACAAATTTAACTGCAAAACACTACAGACCAGTTTAAAATACAAGTGAAACTGGCCAGTAAGACAGAAAAGCCAGGATCTTTATTTATGATCCTGTGAAGTGTCAGTAAAATTGCATCCCATAGACCTTGGAACTGTTCAAAATGTCATTTCATGAACCATTTCAGTGACATGACAATGGTATTTTCTAAAAGACTCGGTTTGTCTACAACAGTTTATTAAAATACACCAACAGAATCAAGATAATTATGAGCGTCTTGCTTAACTGGCTCACTTTCTTTCTGTACATAAATCTGGTAGTAACCTCTAATATCTGAGTCTATTTCAGAAGACACAGGACAGGCTCGTGTAGTGATCAGTCCTGGTAAAAACATGGCAAAAGCTGGCGTCCCCTCACCGATGCTGTCCTGGGGCAGGGTCAGGGCTTTCAGCAGGTTCAGCCAGTAGGTGATGTGGCCCAGCTGGGTTTCATATGGCTCCTCCAGGCTGAACAGGACCAGATGGATTGCTGTGACGTCGTTGGCTGCAAAGTAGTCGTAGGAGCAGTAGTAGACCGGGTTCCCTGAAAACTCCCACACACTAAAATCCCCCACACCTACACAGGGTGAAAGAAGTTACAACTGTTCGCACCTTAAAATGAAATAAAGGTTTAAAAAAAAAAAAAAAAGAACTGTGTCTGTGGTTCCCACCGTGGATGTTGGCGTGCTGGATGTCGATGGCCCTCGTGGCCTGGTCGTCAGCTGTAGACAAAGCACTGTGGACGGGGGAGAAGACCTCCAGGACGCCTTTGGTGAGGCTGGGCTCAAACATCATGCTGCGACTCCGCACACTCACATTCTCACAGCCCGGGTACAAGTTGGAAATACTCACAGACACTGAGAACAGAAGAGAGACAACCGGTAATGTCTGTCAGTTATTACAGCAGGGTCAGAGCTGCTTCACTTGACATGTCCAAATTTAACAATGCTCTTTTGGAGGCTGGTCCACTTTGCCCAGAATGGTCTGAAAATGGGTCAAAGAAAACGGCAAATAAGAGCTTTAGGGTGTTATAATACCCATGTATGTTTGTACAGATTAGCGTTATAAAAGCATGTCCGTTCTCTCTTTCATCAGAAACTGCACATATGTGACAAGTACAAAACAGAAAATATGGCAACTTTAAAAAAAATTAATTGGAATATTTCACAAAACCTGTGCCTGTGTATCATGTATCTGGTTGAACAGTTTCATGTTTCAGATGGTTCCAGAGCAGATCTGTACGAAGAACAAACTGATCACCTATCAATCGCCCTATGTCCCTAAACAGATCTGCATCCGCAGTTTTAAATTTTCACCTAGTAATTACATGCTGTCTGACACATGGGGGCGCTATTTTATCACAAATAAAACCACTGTGCAGATGAAACACTTGTATTTCCTTTACACTCTGCAGGACCACACCTACAGTTTGTTTTCTTTGGTCTTGAACCACAGTCTGAATGTCTTTTTTTCTGCAGTTTGTGTATGTTTGGGTCTAGACTGCCTGGTTTTCACCACCAAGGCTGTAAACACACACAAATTCACAAGTAGGCTTGATGATTATTTCTTTGTAATCCATCACTCTACAAAATGAATAATGTTGGCTATAAAAAGCTTCTGAACACGAGTGACTGCTGGCGATCTGCAGAACGTTCTGTCCTCTGGCTGCTGCTGCTGCTGCTCTCAGTATGTGCACTGCCTTCAGGGTCCCGATGGGATATTCAGCTGTTTGTTGTTTTAACAGTGATGACACTGGCATACACACTGAGGATTACTTCACTGCAGAGCTGGTCACATCAAATAACACGAAAAAGTTCTCCCATCCAAAAGGAAGGCTTTTATTGTGTGTAAATAATGTTAAAAATGTAAAATGACATGTCAACTGAAGCCATATCATGTCACTTGTTTTCAGACCATTTCCTTAATAATAACAGCTGCTGCAGTTTTGAGCTTCAGGGATGCAACACCTTTCTCACACCCATTTTCTTACTGACAGGCCAAAGTGTCTTAGAAGAAATGTCAAACTATAACTACTGTAGGACCCCTGCTGTATTCAAGCAAAGCACAACCTCCCCTCAGCACTATTTTTGGTGTTAGCGATTTTTAAAGTGAAATTCTTTCAGGTGTCAAGTTGAGTTTTGTCAAATCAAATCAAATCAAATTTTATTTGTATAGCGCCAAATCACAACAAAAGTCATCTCAGTACACTTTACAAAGTAAAGTCTAGACTTTACTGTTATCAATATTATTACATAGGGAAAACCCAACAAATCCCCCTTGAGCAAGCACTTGGCGACAGTGGGGAGGAAAAACTCCCTTTAGAAAGGTACAGGGAGAGAGAGAGGACACACTACGGGAGAGAGGAGACGCAAAGTTAGTAATGTGTAATAGTGGCATATAGAAGCATAAGGAGAGAGGAAAGGAGAGTAGAGGAAAGGAGAGGGGAGGGAAGGGGAAGAGAGAAACTCAGAGCATCATGGGGCCCCCAGCAGCCTAGGCCTATAGCAGCATAACTAAGGGAAGGCTCCGGGTCACCTGATCCAGCCCTAACTATAAGCTTTATCAAAAAGGAACGTCTTAAGTCTAATCTTAAAGGTAGAGAGGGTGTCCGCCTCCTGAACTGAGACTGGGAGTTGGTTCCATAGGAGAGGAGTTTGATAGCTAAAGGCTCTGCCTCCCATTCTGCTTCTGTGGACTCTAGGAACCACAAGTAGACCTGCACTCTGAGAGCGAAGTGCTCTGTTAGGATGATAAGGCTCTACGAGGTCTTTAAGATACGATGGAGCCTTGTCATTAAGGGCTTTGTATGTTAGGAGAAGGATTTTAAATTCTATTCTGAATTTTACAGGGAGCCAGTGGAGAGAAGCTAATATGGGAGAGATATGATCTCTCTTGCTAGTTCCTGTCAGTACTCTGGCTGCAGCATTTTGGATTAACTGGAGGCTTTTTAGGGAATTATTGGGACATCCTGATAGTAAAGAGTTACAATAGTCCAGCCTGGAAGTAACAAATGCATGGACCAGTTTTTCAGCATCACTTTGGGACAGGATGCTCCTGATTTTTGCAATATTTCGCAGGTGAAAGAAGGCAGTTTTAGAGACTTGGTTTATGTGTGATTTAAAGGACATATTCTGATCAACGATGACTCCAAGGTTCCTCACAGTAGTACTGGAGGCAAGAGCTATGTCATCTAAAGTAACTATATGATTAGACAGCAGATTTCTAAGGTTTTCAGGCCCAAGCACAATAACTTCAGTTTTGTCAGAGTTTAGAAGTAAGAAGTTGCAGGTCATCCAGGCCTTTATGTCTTTAAGACATGCTTGAAGTTTTCTTTGTGGCCAATGACATCATGAAGTTACAAATGGTGGCATCTGATGAAGGTAAATGTGCGTTTAATATGCTTGTATTAAGTTTGCTTGAATAGAAATCTACATCATGACAGCACTTGCTCCTTCTCAGCCCTTCTTCACCGTTTTTCGATGTGGAATCATCACATACTGCTGCAGATACAGCACGGAGTCAATAAAGACTGTTAATGAATTCAGTTTTCAGGTTTCCAGAGGTTGGGATTCTAACTCCAATTGTAAGACTGAAGAAGATGCTCCGGGAGAAAATAACTCTCCATGTTCCTTGAACATTTTGCCAGGTTGACGCTGGTGAAACTTGCCTTTGGTGGATAAATGCACAAGATCAGTAAAAAAAAAAAAGAAAAAAAAAAGCAGATGTCCGATTCCCAGCTTGTTACACTGGCTTGACGAACGCAGCAGCTAAATGTCTGCAAAACTTCCTCCTGCTTACTTCAAGAATGATTCCAGTTGATTTCATGTGGTGTTTGATTTTTGTAACGTTGGCCAACATTTCTACCACTGCACTCACCAACTAGCGCCATGTATCTTTCTCAATTTTACCACTGAACAGTGTGAATTATTTTCACACTTCAAAATCTCTTGAACATGGAAACTGTTGCATGAAGTTGATAAATGTAGGAGAACAAGCATTAAGTAAATACTGTTATTTTGCATTAGCAAGACTGGCAAAATAAAAAAATTAAAAAAAAGTTCTGACCCTCGGCAGAGGAGTTGCAGGCTCACAGCTTCCTCGGATCATTCTGTCACCTACCAGCAGGTTTGGAGTTGACGGGGGAGTTGGGGTGGCGGGCCGTGTTGGTCATGCGTGTCCTCCTCCTCCTGAAGAAGCTGCGCAGGATGCCACATTTCAAAGACTCCAGCAGGGTGCTCTTCCCGGCTCCAGAGTGACCAAACAGCTTCAGTTTGATCCTGGGCTGAACCGTCTGAGTGAGCCGCAGCTGCTGGATGTAGCTCAGCTTGTGGTTGTCCTGACCCAGAAAATACACACCACAGAGGAAGAAGAGGATTTATTAAAAACCCAGAGCTCAGGTCGCCAATAGGCACACATTTATCTTCTCTATGTCATAGGCTCTAATGGTTTCATTTCAAGGAGCCCCAAAAATCAGACAACAGATTTCAATTAATCAGATTTGTTCCACATGCATAATAGATCCCAGCTTCTTTACACTACCAATCTTGCTGACTGGTTGATGAGGTTTGGCATTTCTCTAAAGAAATGTTAGGCTCCAGGTCAAATGCATGGATATTATAACACACAGGCCCATCTCCTCAAACCCCTCTGAAGAAACTAACATTCTCTCAGTCACCTGATGTGATTGGGGAGCTGAGGCTGGTGATGAACTGATCACACTGAGCAATGATCACACAGTTTTTACAATCAAATGACTCTTTTGGGGTCAGTCCTCCTGCTGTTATTTGAATAGATCCACCCACTAATCTAACTACGTTTCTCTGTGTAAAAACACAGACGATGCCTCCTGTGTGCCCAGCTGTAACTCTGCCAAGTAAACAGTTAAGATTTGTTAACATGTAAGACACTTTTTAAACCATCTAACAGATGAGTCACACATCAGAAGAGGCTTCAAACACTGTGAGCGGTTGTGTGGGATGTGAAAGCACTCCATACACCCACCTGGACTAGGGTAACGCTGCATTCAAGAAATAAAGCTTCCAATTTCAGTAAATGGACTGCAACGCTTTTCTACCTTACTGGACAAAGTGCTTCACAATTCACCCTCTCACACACACAAGCACTCACACACCGATGGCAGCTGCCATACAAGGTGCTGGCCTGGCCAGTGGGAGCAACCTGGGGTTCAGCGTCTTGCTCAAGGACACTTCGACACGTGGAAGGGGGAGAACAGGGACCGAGCCACTCTAACCCTGAGCCACAGCCATGCCTTATGTAAATAAAGTAAATAGGCGTGATACATATCTGAGCACAAAACAATACACATTTTGAAATGAATTTTGCTGAACTCTCTCTTCAAAGGTTACAGGAACAGAACTGCGACTTTATTGGGAAGCCAGCCTCTCTTTATAATCCGACATCCACGTGCCCAAGTGTCTTAACTTAAATTAGCCCAGCATATGCAGAGGATGACTGTTTTCACAGTTGCTGCTTTCATGTTTTCACACTCTGCACTGAAGCTCAGCAGGTTTCAAAAACGTTATGTTTGGCGTAAAAGCAACACAGCTCATCACCCTGAACACACCATCCCCACTGTCAAACATGGTGGTGGCAGCATCATGGTTTGGGGCTGCTTTTCTTCAGCAGGGACAGGGAAGATGGTTCAAATTGATGGGAAGATGGATGGAGCCAAATACAGGACCATTCTGGAAGGAAACCTGATGGAGTCTGCAAAAGACCTGAGACTGGGACGGAGATTTGTCTTCCAACAACACAATGGTCCAAAACATAAAGCAAAATCTACAATGGAATGGTTCACAAATAAACATATCCAGGTGTTAGAATGGCCAAGTCAATGTCCAGACCTGAATCCAATCGAGAATCTGTGGAAAGAACTGAAAACTGCTGTTCACAAATGCTCTCCATCCAACCTCACTGAGCTCGAGCTGTTTTGCAAGGAGGCATGGGCAAAAATTTCAGTCTCTCGATGTGCAAAACTGATAGAGACATACCCCAAGCGATTTACAGCTGTAATCGCAGCAAAAGGTGGCGCTACAACGTATTAACTTAAGGGGGTTGAATAATTTTGCACGCCCAATTTTTCAGTTTTTTATTTGTTAAAAACGTTTGAAATATCCAATAAATTTCGTTCCACTTCATGATTGTGTCCCACTTGTTGTTGATTCTTCCCAAAAAATTACAGTTTTATATCTTTATGTTTGAAGCCTGAAATGTGGCAAAAGGTCGCAAAGTTCAAGGGGGCCGAATACTTTCGCAAGGCACTGTAGGTAAAAAAAAAAAAAAGTCCATGCTCTGGTGGATGTGTCTTGTATCAGCGTCTCCCATCGCCACTGGAGGGAAGAGCATTGAAAATCTGAATGTCATGCAGCTGGAGGGCCTCAGCTTTGATCACAGCAGCATGCGTCTTGTCTTATTCAAGTGCCTTTGAGCAAGACACCGAAGCCCAACAGGTTCACTCACTACAATCTACTTGGTCATTATGAATAAAGCAGTTAAAATCTCTAATACATATTTCAACAAAGCACTAAAAGGCTCTGAAACATGTTTATGTTCCAAAAGCTTTTAGTCACGTAGCTACTGACAACATTTGCAGCCTAAAAATAAAATAAAGTTGATTAGAATGTTTGATCCAAATACTTCATTCACTACTGGTATCGTTCATTTCTACTTGGCCGTGTGGAGTAAAGTGCTGCCGCAAAGTGTACAAATGGTGTGATGCTACACTCTAACACATTCCTGTTGGACTCTCTCTCTCTCTCAACTCCCCTGCAGTAAAATGTGTGATGAGGGATTGTACAATCTGGTTTTGCATCATGCAGAGTTGTCTTTTCTTTTCCCTTTATTCTATTGAATAACAATGTAAAAAAACAAAAACAAAACACTGATCCAAGGTAACATGCTGTATTCTTGATAAACATCACCTTTTTGAGCTTGCCCAGCAAGAAGACTATGTGTTCATGTTGATTGTTAGAAGCCAAATCCTCCACTGTCTTTCCATCCTGAGAGAAAAAGAGAAAAAGCTATAAATACATGAAACAGATAATCCTGTAAAATTCTTCTGCCTATAAATATGCACTAGGGTTTTTGACACACGTCTTTGCTGACTTTTCATTAAGGAAGCCAAACATCTAATAGTTTTTAGCATGTGAGGATACAGGCAGTACCGACCCACACATACTCCCATCTGACTCTACCCATCCTGAAAAAAAAAACCCAGTTGGCAGTAAACAAGTCATTTCTATTTTGGTGATTTTAGAATTAAAGAGCCTCTATTCAACATTTTTATATAAAATGACTCATTTATACGAGCCTATTCTTTGGCAAATGAATATTTTTGTAGGTTTGTTTTTAGTTTAATTGGGCCTGTAATTAATCTTTGAAGTCATTCTAACTTTGCAGACTCTCCCTGCAAAGCACCAATCAGTGTGCAGCATGTTCACAGAAGGACCACTCAGGTCTTTAAAGCTAAAAACTACTATTTAAAAACAAAAGTCCAAACACCAAACTAAAGCTTAACAACTTTTAATTGATCACAGTAAAATCTTTCAGATGACAAAGTGGCATAAAGCCAGGCAAAACAAAATCAGAATCAGAAATGGCCCCATTTCCCAAAATTCAGTGTTTGTCTCATAAAACACAGGAGAATCTCCAGCCAAGCTATTGAGATTAAAACATTATGATGCAGATGTTAGACCTTAGGGTAACTGGCCAGTGAAGCTATTCCACAGAGGTTACCTTGGTCCTTGGCCAACCACATGTAGCCGCCAATTCCCCAACCTGTACCCCAGCTGCAAGTGGGCAGACAACAGGAAAAGTTAAGAGGAGTTCATTTGTTAACCACTGACTATCAGCTCCTGCAGGTTAAGAGCATTAAAAGCACAACCAGGGACAAGCTGCTGACTAAATCCAGAGAGGATCCCCATTTATTTCTCATTTTAAAAAAGTATCATCTGCAGTGTTCCTGTTAAACCATTAAAACTGTTTAAAATTAGGCATTGGTGGTAAACTACTGTATCAAACACAATCAAAAATCAGGCTCAGAAGTTCATTCCATAAATGCTATTGGAAATAAAAATGAAATTCACGGGACTATACAGATGGTAGGGTGTCACAATTACTACTACTGATGCTTGGCAGCAACAGATGAATGGCTGGCATTATGTTTGTCACAAAACTAGAGACAAACACGATCATCTGTAACGTCTCCTTTTTATCTCCTAAAATGACCAAGGTCGGTCTGATCAGTTTGTCCAAACGTGTGGGGCAGAGCAACAGGGGACACGAGAGGGATGACTATGTGCAGCACAAACAGAAGATTAAATTGAAACTTACAAACCATAAATGTTTTCTTTCACTATCAAACCACACATTAAAATCACAGAAATCAAGCCTCGAGTATCCTGCCTTGGCTGGTCTGTAAGAAACCACCGACAGCAGGCAACTGGACAATGAATTAAACATCTCAGTATGTGCTTCTAGATTAAACTTGCATAGCACATCAGCTGCAATGCAATATTAACAGCTAGCGAATGCTGAGAGAGAGCAGAGAACCCTCAATGTGTGATATCTGGCAGTGGAGCTGCCATCTCGTAATGTCTGATTGTCTGAATTAAAGCAGATGAGATACAGATGTACTCGGTAAATGAGAAACAAATGCACTGACCACAATCAAGCACATTAAGCATCAAAGTAATCAGTTTAGAGACAATGAAAGACAGCACCAGAATTTGGACTTTTGGTTTTGTGGCTCAGCTAATTTAATATTAGTGGAATTTCAGGAGCAGATGGTTTAAACTGGTGGAAGTTCACAGAGGTTTACTACACAAGTGATGGGAATACTTTTATGCACACTACAAGAGAAGACTGTTCAGGGTTTGCTTCCCAACTATAGAACAACTGAAAGTCTGATCAATACAGCCTCAAACAAAGGTTCAACCATATAACAGCAAAGTGGGTCCTAAATATTGTACAGTTGTGAATGTTGGCAGGGAATCAAAGCATCGAGGAACCAGAGAGGCCTATGTGGCAAACACCTTGGTACTATGAATTACAATGGGTTCAAATGGAGGCAGATCACTGAGATGGAGTCCTCCAGGCAGAAGGAAAGACCTGATGCGGAGCTATCACAGAGAAGCCACTGCAGCCAAGATGAACCTGGGAGAGGCTCAACATGTTGCCAAGGACAGGGAACTCACTGTGGGCTGACGTCCCACAGGGGGCCAGGGGAGTTAGGTGATCTAAATAATTCAAGTTCAGGGTGTGCTGTTATGCAGACAATGCCAAGTCTGTCTCTCTCTCTCTCTCTCTCACACACACACACACACACACACACACACACATATATA
>NW_018128246.1:277706-286247 GCF_001952655.1 Monopterus albus | reverse complement strand
GAGAATCCGTCTTAGTGTATTAGGATTTCAAACCACACTTCATTCCACGTCTGCTCTCGGTTTGATGGTGAGCTGTTTGATAAAAGCTCTCCATCAGGTTCAGCACAGAGTTTTCTTTAGGACTCCTGACACTTTTCTCTGAATGATTAAGTTGTTTTTCAAAACTTGCTACTTCACTGTACATTATAGGTGAATAAAGAGTGTTTATATCGGGAGCGTACAACAGAAAACTACTGTAATGTTGGTTTATATTATATATACATTTGTCCTAAAATAAAGTGAAAGTAGTTTTTGTTAAGCACCTAATTGTGTAACTGTTGGTGTTACAGCATGTAACAGCTGTAAGAGTCAGCAGGACTCTGTAGCACTGTGAAGCCAAGGCTGTGGGTTTTAATGTTTAATCTAGGGCCAATATCAGGGTTCAGGAGGTTAAATCAATTTCAATAATAAAAATGATGAAATACTATAATCTTTTTAAGCTTGAAACCCACTTCAGCTCAGTGTTGGGAGGCAAGTCTTCTAATGGATCTGTGCAGATTACATCCACTTAAAAAGCTGCCCTCAGCCTTTCTACTTGCATTAAGCATGTGTAAGAAGTGAGCAGCAACCTGCTCTGTAGCTCAAGCTGAAAATTAACAACTCACCATAGAGATAAGTCATTATTTGAACAGAGACAGACATGTTTTCAGTTTGTACACTATTATGAACGATGTTATGTTGTGATCTGCCATGCATTTGACTCTACACAGAGCAGCACCAGCTGATAATTAATCAAAATGTCAAAAGGCTGCATGGGCTTTCACTGAAATGGTGGGAAAAAAATAAGCTTTCACATTTACCTTCAGTTCATGAGATAGGTTACATTTATAAAACGTGATGTTAAGATGCTGCTGCAGTAAAGTGAAGGGAACGAGTGAAAAGAACCGTGCGGTGACTCACATTGGTGACTGCATCGATGTTGGCTCCGGCCAGGCAGAGATGTCGGACCACCTCAAGGTTGCCGCTGTTGGCAGCCAGGTGGAGGGGAGTTCTGCCGTGCTGCGTGACGAGAGAGAAATATTAAAGAGAAGTTTTCAGTCAGGACCAAGTAACACGTGGCAATAAAGTCACCCAGAAAGTACTGGCTATGGTCAGCCTTATCCTAAAAGAACTATCACGTCTGTAAATTAAAGATTTAAAATGTTTCTAGGGCAAAATCTTCAGGCTTTCGTATAAAAAAAATAAAAAAAAACTACAAAAGAGAAAAAATATACATTTAAAATACAATAAAATATAATATACTGGAGACAGACAAAACAATGGGGGTGGGGCACAACTGGAGCGCAGGAGTATAAAACTTTAGACCCCACTATAAAAAGTCATTCATTGAGAAATCCTTGTTCATACCTCCTGGAAATAAACTCTTAAAATCAAAAATCCAAAATGCCTCTCTTCATATTCCCACCTCTTAGTCTAGGCATGATCACCCTTAGGCCGGTGAAGAATGATGACAACATGGGGTGTTTTGAAACAAACTGTCTTGCAACTGTCAGGTTCGGTAACATCATTTCTCTCTATAGCGCTTCTGTGTTCCGTGATACACTCTTTAAGTGAGCAAGATGTCTTCCCTTTATATACTTTTGCACTTCTCTGGAACAAGAAATAAAGCTTTGGAAAATATAACTGCAAATGAAAATTGCTTAAATCAATTCCCGTTTGTCACAACTTGGGAAAAAAGCAAGAAAGCAT
The DNA here is from genome assembly GCF_001952655.1 of Monopterus albus. Taxonomy (NCBI): domain Eukaryota; kingdom Metazoa; phylum Chordata; class Actinopteri; order Synbranchiformes; family Synbranchidae; genus Monopterus; species Monopterus albus. The sequence goes on along the minus strand of NW_018128246.1, from coordinate 284,519 downwards.
TAAAGATATTCAATTCTGCAGCAAACAAAACAAGGCATTCTGAATTCCACCCCTCGTTTTTCTCCCCAGTGTGTGCAGCTGACAGTGAAGACAAATCCAGGCACAGATTCAGCTGTGTGTGACATGCAGCTTTAGACAAGCTTTAAAAAAAAAACAAAAAAAAAACAAACTAGTAGCGAGTGAACATAATGAATAAATCACACCATCTCCAACCGTCTGCTTCTGATGCACATCACTTTCCTGAACTGTGTTGGGAATGTTTCATCGTGCAAGAAAAAGCTGAGAGGGTTACACCAGCCGTGTCTAAGAAAAGCAATCCCATTGCAGAATGCATTAAATAGGATGGTGTCAAAATAGAATGTGAAATCACCAAACTCAGAAACATGTGTGGGAAGTCGTGCGTGGCAGGGCAGGATGTGTTCTTCAGTCAAATATAAACCAAATATGTGAGAGCTCCCTTAAAGGAGCAGTTAGCCCAAGTAAGAAAGCTGCTTTTCAGGGTGACAGATCCCAAGCCAAAAATGCTATGTTAGCAAATGTTAGGACACCTCAGAGGAAGTCTAAATTTAATCTACTACCACAGCAGACCTACGTTAAATATTTCACAAGCCATATCCTGAACGCCAGGTTCATGACCGCAGACTAGATTAGAGTGGATCAATAGGTATAAATAGGCTGTCTGCATGTGTTTGCACGTAACAAATCATCATTTCTGTAATATGTTTGCTTTCTGTTTGGCCTGTGATTAGCACTGGGCTAGCTCGGATGAAACAGCTAAACTACACAGCCAAAAGTGAGTGGACACCTGAGTCGTACTCACTGCACAATCATATAAAATCTGGTTTACCAGTGTTCTGTGTATCCGTTTACCACCAATATCTTGAAAGAACATTATAAAATAAGAAAATTCACCAAACTCAAAGTGGACAATCTCCTGTTGTACTGGACATGTTTAGCAACTAGATGTCAAGAGGCAGCATCTCAGTTGAGTACATGTGAGGACTGCGTTCCAGAAAGACCAACTCATATGCTGTCATTCATATGTTGGACCAACATGTTCTAACAAAGCATGGGTGTGGCAGGAAGATGTTTTCCTCACCTTGTTGGGGAGGTCGAGGTTGGCCTTGGCGCTGCAGATCGCCATGACGATTGGCAGGTTTCCATCCTTACAGGCTATGTGTAGTGGCGTGTTTCCATGGCGATCCTGCTGGTCCAGGTGGCACTGGTGTTTGAGGAGGCAGCGAACCACTTCGATCTGACACCTGCGTACGGCCAGGTGGAGGGCTGTGTGGCCGTCCTGCAAACACAGACACACAAACCACATTGGAAAACCTCAGTGTCTCTTAACTGCTGAATTTCTATTCTGTGCCACACAGGGGTGAATGATGCCCTGAGGTTCCTTTTTAAACGTCTTTTTATCTGTCCAGTCTCAGATGCATGATTTGTGGCTTTTATCAGAGATTCAATCTATAGTAAATTTGTTTGTCTTAACTTCCAGCTACGTGGATTCCCTGAGGGCATCATGTCAGTGTTACTATCACACTCATTATGCGTTTCATTTGCTTGTTGTAACCTATCAGACCTGTTTGTTCTCATGTGTTTGCTGCAGTGCACTGGTGAGCACACTAATGTACCCTCTGGGTATTAATAAAATCATCTATCTATTTGGCTTAGCAGTGTAATGGGAGCAACCAAATGGGAGGCAACCTCGAGGCAGACCCAGAAGACTGAGGATCTGGAAAGCCCTGCAGGAAAAGGGACTCCTGACCTGAATAAGGAGTAAAATGTTCAACAGACTCGACGTGCATCTAGATGGCGCTGTTACTGAACGCCGTATGTTTTAGTGAAAAGTCAGGATATTGTATGTAAAGCTGAACTAAATCATGCACCCATTAGAAACGTTGTGGTGAGCTGAAGTTTTAAAGAGCTCATCACCTTGTCAGTTGCCTCCAGATCGGCCCTGTGCTCCACCAGGCACTCCACGATGTCCACAAAGCCCCGAGCGGATGCTGTCAGCAGTGGGGTCTCGCCCTCGCGGTTCTTGGCGTCTACATGGCAGCCTGCCTGGCAGAGTGCTCGGGATACTGCCGAGTAGCCATGCCAGGCGGCACAATGCAGTGGGGTCTCCTGCTCCTGGAGATGGAAACACAGAATGCAAAAGAATAAAACTTTCATCCTTTGGTTGAAGCAATGGCTCCCCCAAGGGGTGGCTTGGGGGGAGGATTATGTTCACACATGAATTTTAGATCAAACTGTTAAAATGGAATTCCATGTTGGTTGTTAAATTATAAGAAGAAAGAAATTGAGTATGAAATCTGATGTGTGTTTTCCAATTGAATCAGAACTTAAGGTCAGACATTTTGGCATCCAAAATTCATTTTTTAAAATTCTATAGAATACACATACAAAATTAAAACCACTTGTAGAATTTTCAGCCACCTAGAATCTTGACATTTGAAATACCATTTCATTTCCAGACGATGGAAATGAAAGACAGTTGCGATTCAAAAATGAAAGACAGTTGCAAATAATATGAAATATGATGTGATGGACATAAATGAAGCCTTTATGATCAGCTAATAATAATATTTATGTTGAAGGTCATTTGGCTGAATGCGAATGTGTGCATGTGCTTACCCTGTCAGCCAGGTCTGGGTTGGCCCGGATGCTGCACAGGTAGCTCACCACGTCCACGTTGCCATAACTTGGTGAAGGGGGGCTGCTGCGGTCTGTAGCCATAGTACAAGGGAACATTAATGTAGCCCAAGTATGAAATACTTGAACAAATTCAGTGTTATTTCTGGGAAAAGACTTTAGCTTATGTTAAAACAAGTTTACAGTTCACTGTATGTTATGAAAGGGTTAATATCTTGGCGCCGCTGGTTGACTGTGAGGGGACCAATCAGTAAGCCGAATGGCGAATGGAATAGTTGGCGCGCACTAGTTCCGCATTCCAATGTCCATGTTTTCCGGTTTTCTTTGTCTCTCAATGGGTACTCCGCCTGTGTGCTGCTCAGAGAAATGGCAAGGACCCTTTTTGTGTCATTTGCGTGGAAAGACATTGTATAACGGGGCGCATAACCGAAGCACCCGCTGACCAGCCGATGTAGAAGGGAAAAAGTAGTGGGATAACTACTCAATGGTTTTGTTGGGGGGGGGGGGGGAGGCGGTAGAAAGCCTCTCATCTGTTCGGAGCTCCTTCCTGGAAGAAGTTGGATCGGGAATACCCACTGGATACTCGGTGGCGAGCCAGGGGAAAGCCTCAAGAGGCACTGATTGGGAGAAGGACTTTTGTAATCCAGTTCACTGCGGAGCTGGTAGGATCCCAACGATCTGGCATTTATTTGGAGGGCGGGCCTTTTTTCCCCTTTTGTTGTTAAATTCTGTTCAATGATTTAGTGCGCACTTTACCTCATTTGTTTCTAATTGTTGTATTATAGTGTGTTTGGTTACATTGTGTTAATACATTTTGAGTTTCATAAACGCAATTACTGTGTCACTCCTTATTGATATTCAAAATCTGGCTCCTTGGGAATTTGGTCCCTTCTGGTACTGGTCCAAATTTGACGTTTCCTTTGAATCTCCAACTGTATCCATCCAACCAGGATTTAGGTGGGGATTACATTAAGAAAACATCAGTAAAATGTTAAGTTCAGCATTTAAGCGTAAAAGATTACATATGAAGAAAAAGATTTTAAAGGCATCAGAACTTTAAGGACTGCAAGGAGTCAGCAACTTTACAAAACGTCCACTTAAAACAGGACTTGCAAACATCACATGCATAAAAAAAACTAATCTGATCTGTTAGGTATTTTTAGTCAGATAGAAATTAGATAGATACTTTATGTATTAGAAATGTTTAGTGGAGATAGGATGTCTAGTTAGACTGTTAAATGCTTAGTCATGCTTATGAGTTTCTACAGGATACATCTGGTCAAGGATAACTAGAGAGAAGAGTTGATGACTGTCAGCAGACAGGATGTTTAATATTATTATTATGACGTGTATAACTGTAGCCTTAGCCATAATATGTTCTTGTGTTTAAGTCACGACATGTTACTAGAAGTCGTGTGAGAATGTTTTTAGCTACACACCACTTAATCAACAGACACACACATTCACACATTGACTTGCTTCATGTTTTGACTACTGCTATGACCAGCTGCAAAGCTGGCAACAGAGACGTCTCTGTTGACGTTTCTGTGTAGTATGGGGCTAGCCCAACCGAGGGGATATAATGTATAGGCCTGGTTTGGTTCAGGGTCTTTCATCTTACATCTGCCTGCGAGCAGGTTGGAGGTGCAAGATGCCTGAGCGTGTAATGTTAATTTTACCTGTGTTCATGGAATAAATCGGCACTGTTTTGTAGTCACTTGGACTGCCTCGTCTCTCAGAGTCAGTATGGTAAAAAGTACCGGGTACAACAGATCCAACAGCTCTAAAGTAATGGCTGCCAGTGAAAGCAGGCGTTCCTGAGCAGAGAAGTTGCTTTTGTGAAACACTCAAGACTGTGTTCCTGCCTGCAGGTGGGAAAGTAAACTGAAATAATAACTAAATGACAACTACTGCATTTATGTAGGGAATTTTAAGATGTACAGATCTATTTAATTAGAGGATTATATGAAAGCACAGCAGAGAGGAAAGATTCACCTCGCTAACAAGGTGATGAAATGGTTTCCCCCTCCTAACGTGGCTGCACACAGACACCTCGGCTTGTGATTTCAGGGTTACAGTGTCATGAAGTAAGACAATTTTAATGATCCTTGGACAGGAAGTAGATAATAATCCGCAAGGTTCCTGGAGTGCAGATTAGCTCTGGTTTGGTGGAGGACTGCGTTCACAGACAGAGGACGCCGCTGGCTACAATGATTGAAGAGACTTTCTGTGATGGTGGCTACACCAGTATTAAAGCAAACACACACACACAACCCATCTTTCTCAGACCTGTTTCTATAGCAACAGCAAATAAGCTGATAAAATGCCAAAGTAACTGGTTTTCTCCCCCCTGGTGCGAACTGTGGTGAGCGTGAATGTGTGAGTCTGCCTGAGTGTTTCTGGGCATTCTGAAGAACCAAAGTAATCCTTCTCTGGAGGTTTGAGGAGTTAGAGTGTGTGAGTAATTGCTGATAGATACCAGAATGTGGTGAGTAGTAGCAAGTGTGTTTGCATGCATGTGTATGAGACAGGGAAAAGGAGCCGTATGATTCACCTTATCTTGGACGTCCAGAGGGCAGCTCTTTTCATGAAGGAATTTCAGGGTCCCAACATGGCCGTGTCTTGCTGCGTAGTAGATAGCGTTGGCTCCACTCTGAAGGACCCAGAAGACAGAACATTTCAGGATTCATCCCTGACCTTTACTATAAAATCATGTTCTCTTGAACTGTGTCTGCAGCCCAATGATATGAACATGACAATACCGCACAGCATGTTCCTGTCAAACAACCTGGGACAATGTCGATGTGTCAGCAACCTGCCTTTAGAGCTGCACTCGCCAGTCTGTTGTTGAATGACAGCTAACTGTTTAAACCTGAACCTGCCAGAGATACAGTAACACTGTTTAGTCATTTGCACATAATTTGCTCATGTTTGATGCCCTGACTGCTCTGTGATGATTTATAGCAGACAAACCTGTTGCTGTTCATCACCTGATGTAGACAGACAAGTAAAATCAGACCTTAATTTGTACAGACAGGGAGGATATATAGCATCTCGTTCTGAAACGGAGGATTCTCTCAGGTGACGCCCACTTTCCATTGCAAGTCTATAACGGTAATCTCAGGTTTCTATGAAGGTAAACCTAACGCCTTTGGGTTCAGACAAGAAAAGACATTTAAAGATAGCACCTTGAGCTCTGGGAACTTGTGATGAAGAGTTTCCACCATTTTTATTTACAGGGCAAATGATTTGTCTATATTTGACCTGTTAGTTTTATCCCTACTTGTAATGTGTATAAAACTACTTAAATACCTCAGTTTCAAATTGCAAATCATAAATTTAGGCAACATCATTTTGTAAAACAGTAACACCATAAATCATATAATTAAAATACGATTCCACTGAAAGATTATTAACAATAACACATACAGTGGGTACAGAAAGCATTCAGACCCCCTTAAATTTTTCACTCTTTGTTATATTGCAGCCATATGCTAAAATCATTTAAGTTCATTTTTTTTCCTCAATGTACACACAGCACCACATATTGACAGAAAAACACAGAATTTGACATTTTTGCTGATTTATTAAAAAAGAAAAACTGAAATATCACATGGTCATAAGTATTCAGACCCTTTGCTGTGACACTCATATATTTAACTTAGGTGCTGTCCATTTCTTCTGATCATCCCTGAGATGGTTCTACACCTTCATTTGAGTCCAGCTGTGTTTGATTATACTGATTGAACGTGATTAGGAAAGCCACACACCTGTCCATATAAGACCCTACAGCTCACAGTGCATGTCAGAGCAAATGAGAATCATGAGGTCAAAGGAACTGCCTGAAGAGCTCAGAGACAGAATTGTGGCAAGGCACAGATCTGGCAAAGGTTACAAAAAAATTTCTGCTGCACTTAAGGTTCCTAAGAGCACAGGGGCCTCCATAATCCTTAAATGGAAGACGTTGGGGACGACCAGAACCCTTCCTAGAGCTGGCCGTCCGGCCAAACTGAGCTATCGGGGGAGAAGAGCCTTGGTGAGAGAAGTACAGAAGAACCCAAAGATGACTGTAGCTGAGCTCCAGAGATGCAGTCAGGAGATGGGAGAAAGTTGTAGAAAGTCAACCATCACTGCAGCCCTCCACCAGTCGGGGCTTTA
>NW_018128246.1:263038-277666 GCF_001952655.1 Monopterus albus | reverse complement strand
GCAGAGTATCCCCAAATGCAGGTGTGAAAAACTTGTTCCATCATTCCCAAAAACACTCATGGCTGTATTAGCTCAAAAGGGTGCTTCTACTAAATACTGAGCAAAGGGTCTGAATACTTATGACCATGTGATATTTCAGTTTTTCTTTAATAAATCTGCAAAAATGTCAAAAAATCTGTGTTTTTCTGTCAATATGGGGTGCTGTGTATACATTAATGAGGAAAAAAATGAACTTAAATGATTTTAGCATATGGCTGCAATATAACAAAGAGTGAAATATTTAAGGGGGTCTGAATACTTTCCGTACCCACTGTATATAAACGTATGCACCCATTTCCCCATACATTCACAAATTTACCTACACATACATTCAGAAATGAACACGTGAACATACGCTCACATTACAGGCACAAAGACACTGTCATGACACAAAGCCCCACAAATTGATATACTGATACAAAGTACATTCTAAACAGGCACATGTGTAATTAAAACGACCTGTCTCTATCCCTGGACTGCCAGACATACGAACTGATACAAATTACAGTCCGTGCCCTCGACAGGAAGCAGATGAGAAACAAACCATGGCGACATCCACGCCTTGAACTGGATCATTATGTATTTACATTATTTAGCAAAAAACTTTGTAGTTTCCCAGCATTTACAGATGGATGCATATCTATAGAAAAAGGCCTTTTCACAAGAATGCTTTGTGCAGCACAGTCAAGAAGGTCATGGGGTACGTTTATTTACAGCACAGATAACCCATGTCCTGTGACAGTCATCAGCCTTCATTACTGCAGCTCTGATGCCTTCAATGCTCATCTGTCAAACTCAACAGCTGGCTGGCATAACCACACTGATTAGACCAAACTGTTGAGTCTTCACCTTATCATGGGCCTGGATGTCTGCACCTTTCCTCATCAGCACCTCGATGATCTGAATGTTGCCACAGCCGGCTGCAATCAGGAGGGGAGGAGTCCCGTGCTGCAACACACACACACACACACACACACACTGTTAATTTAGTTTTCAGTGACCTTGATGTATGGTAAAGCTGGAGCTGTAGACCACAGTCTGACAGCAAACACATGGGGAAGTATGCTGATTTTCTGCCTTAAAAATCCAAACACTCAGTAAATGAATTTGGAAGGTCATGTCTTAGGTTTCGGACAGAATCGACACTGTGCTCCACTTAGAGTGCCTGCGTGTTGATGGATGGAAGAAAATAAAAATAACCTTTTCCGAACCTGTTCCTGAGCTTAAACCTAGAACAAAGACAGAAAAAAGGAATTCACCTCTTTTCTTCCAGTTTCTCTTTTCTTTTACACACCTCACCGAGTTTAAAAACATCACATCGGCCATCAGTTGTTAACAAGCAGCTGTCGAAACACCAAGCAGAACAAAGATGAGGGAGTCTGTACCTGACCATCAGATTGTTTGGTGAAGCAGCCTGGCTCTTCTCTGCAGTAAAATATATCTAACTCCAGTCTTTTTTTAAAAACCTGCCTACAATTCTGTATATATCTTTTACAGTTTTCCCTTTTTGTTAATCAGAATCGTCTTTAAGGGTCAAGTATGTTTGAACAGGAAGAAATCTGACTCCGGTACAATGTGTCTCGATGTGTTTGCAGCCCACAATAAAATAGAAAATGACAATGAAAACAAAAAATAAAAATAAAAACAATGAGAAAAAAGTGCATTCAGATAGGAATATGTGCAAACACAAATAAGAAAAGAATGAGAAAAAGAGAGGGAGTATTTATAAATATGTATACAATGTGGCAGAGGAGCTTTCAGACTGATATATACAGGTATGTGCCAAAAAATTAGAATATCGAGGGAAAGTCCATTTATTTCAATAATTTGTTTCAAAAAGTGAAACTTGTATGTTATATTAGTTCACTACACACAAAGTGAAATATTTCAAGCCTTTATTTGTTTCAATTTTGATGATTATGGATTAAAGACAAAAAAACCCAAATCCAGTATTTCACAAAATTAGAATATTTCATGTGACCAATAAAAAAAGGATCTTAAACACATGTTGGCCTTCTGAAAAGTGTGTTAATGTACTGTATTATGTCCTCAGTACTTTGTTGGGCCTCCTTTTGCATTAATTGCTACATCAAGGAGGCGTGGCATGGAGGCGATCAGCATTTGACACAGTCGAGGTGTTATGGTAGGCCAAGTTGCTTTATTTTGGCTGTGTGGGCAGGTGCCAAATCCTGCTGGAAAATAAAATCTTCAGCTCGGCAGCGGGAAGCATGAAGTGCTCTAAAATTTCCTGGTAGACAGCTGCGTTGACTGTGGACTTGATAAAAGACAATGGATCCACACCAGCAGATGACATGGCTCCCCAAACCATCACTGACTGTGGAAACTTCACACTGGACTTTAAGCAGCTTGACTTTTGTGCCTCTCCGGTCTTCCTCCAGACTCTGGGACCTTGATTTCCAAATGAAATGCAGAATATTCTTTCATCTGAAAACAGGACTTGGGACCACTGGGCAATAGACCAGTACTGTTTCTCCTTAGCCAAGCACAGACGCTTCTGACGTTGTTTTTGGTTCAGGAGTAGCTTGACGCATAGAATTCTACAGCTGTAGCCCATGTCATGCAGACGTCTGTATGTGGTGGTTCTTGATGCACTGACACCAGCCTCAGTCCACTCCTTATGAAGCTCCCCCAGATTTCTGAATCGCCCTTGCTTGACAATCCTCTCAAGGCTGCGGTCATCCCTGTCACTTTTGCACCTTTTCCGGCCACATTCTTCCCTTCTTCTTAACACTCTGTTAATATACTTTGATACTGCGCTCTGTGAGCATCCAGCTTCTTTTGCAATTGCCTTTTGAGACTTTTCCTCCTTATGGAGGGTGTCAATGATGGTCGTCTGCACAACCGTCAAGTCAGCAGTCTTCCCCATGATTCTGAAGCCTACTAAGCCAGACTGAGACAATTTCAAGGCTGAGGAAACCTTTGCAGGTGTTTTGCATTAATTAGCTGACTAGATTGGGACACAAGGAGCCTACAATGTTGAATTCTGTCATGATATTCTAATTTTGTGAAATACTGGATTTGGGTTTTTTTTGTCTTTAATCCATAATCATCAAAATTGAAACAAATAAAGGCTTGAAATATTTCACTTTGTGTGCAGTGAACTAATATCTTACAAGTTTCACTTTTTGAAACAAATTATTGAAATAAATGGACTTTTCCTCAATATTCTAATTTTTTGGCACATACCTGTACGATGGTTATATTTACAGTTTATTGCACTGGGGTGACTGCTGTGTCCAGTCATCCAGTCATGGATTAACTGTTCATCAGAGTGATGGGACAGGAGAACAAGCTGTTCTTGTGTCTGGTATACACACACATACATTTTTATACCATCATATAAAACTAAACTCAATAAAAAGAAACTTTGTGGTGCTGTTTAACTGTTCTTCATTAGATACAGAGGTGGTTTTCATTATTTATTCACTGATATAAATGAGGTGGACAAAATAATAAAATCAACTGTCAGTATAATACACTATATTATATTATATTATTATTATCCAACAGCCCCACACACTACATCCTCTAAAATGATCACTCAGCTGAATCAACACCTCCAAGATAGTCAACAAAAACAGATTATAACCCTCACGAAGAGAAGAATTAGAGCAGGAGTTTTGTGTTAGACTGGCTCGCCTTCACCCTCAAACATCCATCTCCACCTTCACATTTCCACCTGTTACAGATTTTCATTAATTTGGAAAAGGAGACGCAGATAGTTGACAAACTGCTTCTGTTTTGTTTGTTCTGATTTGCTATGTTATTGCCCTTTAATGTGCACAAAGCCTGAAACTCTTCAGTGACTGTAAATCTGTCTCTTTGGCTGTTCTCACCGGTGGCTGAATACCTGGAAACACCCAGAGAAAATGTACTAGTACTCTTCTCTATAAGATTTAGAGATGACTTCTGAATGTGTCTGAATGTGTCTGAATGTGAAAAAAATGTAAAACGTGACTTTCCTGACATCCTTGGCACATATTTAAAATGACCGTCTGGATTTTCTTTTCTTTGCTTTGTTTCAGTAGGAGTGTGAGAGGACTTTTCTTTCACTGGTTGTAGCTTTCAACCAGCACACGCACTCATTCACGTCTCCGGTGTTCTCTCAACGTCCATCCACAGACACCAGTAGCATATTCTGCCGTTTTCCTAGTCTGTCTCATAAAAACTGGAGCACAGTCTTGCAGAATCACAAGACCTGCAACATTCATTTTGTGACCTTGTGATCAGGGGCTTTCACTCAGTCCCTAACAGAAACGGTTATGCTCGCTGCAGGGTAGAATACCCTGACAAATGGTTACAAGATCCATGACCATTCAGCTGTCTTAGTGAAGACAATGCACTAGTCTGCATGTGGGAAAGTGGACTGCAATGTGTAATTTTATAAACATGGTACTGGGATATCACTGTGTCAAATAATGAGGGTGTAAGTTCTGTAAAAGTAATTATATGAGAGCCTGAGGTTTAGATTTATTTGAAAAAAAAAAGAAAATTTTTAAAATAAAACAGAGAAAAAGCATTAAAACAATATAATGATAATTGGTTTTTATGGTGTCTCTTCAGGTTTGTCACCTTGTTGGGCTGGTTGACGTCGTAACTGTTCAAGGAGCCGAGCAGATGCTGCAGACCGGGCACGTTGTCATCGTTTATGGCATGGATGATGGCCTTCATCACAAATGAGTCTTCCTCATCCTAGACAAGAAGGAAAGACATTTATCCTCCTACTGTTCACAGGATGATCTAATCCTGTGAACATTAACCCTGCGAATTCTTTCTATCACATGCCTACACACGTCTCTCTTTCATCTCAAGCATGAATACACACAGGAACAACCAGAAAACCAGCGGAATTTTCTTTTGTGTCTGCACTTTAGTTTCAAAACAAATTAGGGATTTGTTCTGTCTTTAACATGTGACCCAATAACCTTCAGGCAGAGTCAGCTGGACGGCACAGAAATCGGCTGCGCAAAGAGATGAAGAGGAGAACAGCGGGGAGGGGAGGGGAGGGCGACGCTGATGTAGTGCTTGTTTGGCCAAGCGTGATACTCTAGCTACATTCCTCAACACAACCTCCCTGCTGGGTAAGCCATGACTAAACCACTGCAGAGAGCTGCAAACACAACACAGAGGATGGAGAGAGATCACCTAAAGCATCTAACCTTACTTTCTCCACCCAAAGAAGGAAACCGCTACAAAGTAAAACATAGTGTCGCTGAGTCACTAAAGGACCCCTTGTGTAACTTATTGTACTTCACATCACAAAAGCTAAAAACACAAAGAAAGGATGTTATGTGAAAATGAAATGGTCTAATGACTAACAGGTCAGCAGTTACAACGCTCACACAGAGCTGGAAAACTTGCAGAGGGAATGAGTAACGCTCCTCTGTCTCTTAAAAGGCTATTTTAGAGGTATTTCATAGAAGTGGCTACATTTGATAACACATGCTTGCTACCTTGGCAACTCTCCAAAAAATGTCCTTTTGTTGGGCCACTGTAGCCCACAGTCCATTTCTCTCATCATTTACTTACTGTTTTGTTGACTGACAGAAAAAGTAGCAGCAGATATGACTGTGAAGCCAAACATTCACTGGTTCCAGCTTCTCTGTGTGAGAATTTGAAGCCTTTTCCTGCTTCACATGAATGTGAACTGAAAGTCTGACTTCTGGACTTCTGATTAGAAAATCACCTGAACTAAAACAATAAATCCTGGGAGACACTGGACAGTTTTCACTGTGGGATGGCAAAGCAGGATGAGGTTTCATGGGTTCGAAGTCAACACCACGCTTATTTTCTGAATAGCAGGTGACACAGTGGGATGGTTTAGTTGAACAAAACACAAGGAACTACACCTACAAAACATATCTGCTGCAATAATAACCAGTGCAATCCCAAGCTTTCAGATGCATGTGCTGCTGACAGCCAGCAGAAGCCAAAGACTACGCTTGGTAGGAACCTGATAAAACATTCATCAGTTGAAATAATTTAACTTTTCGATTCTGGGTCAATTTTGAATGAATTCAATGACTTTGAGACTACTTCTGGCAAAATTTAAACTAAGAACTAAAAAAAAAAAATCCTGATTAATCTATAACAAAAATAATATTTGCAGCCCTGATATTTCTACAGTCTCAGCCTGATCCTACTCCTTTCCCAATGTGTGCTCTTTCACCTCAACACAGAGCCTCTAAGGCACAGCTTCTATGTTGAAAATGTACAGATGGGCAGCTGAACTGGGACCCACCTCTGCATGAGCTCTTTAAACCTGCTCAGCCAATAAATCCATGATCCACTGGAAACCTTGAACTTGTCAACGTCAGCTGCAGTTGCAGTGCGGTTTGTGAACTATAGGGGGTGCACCACCCTTAACATGTCTGCTTCTACGTGCCAGGTCACCTGTGACACAAGTTGCCATATAACCCTCTGATGAGGAAACAGAGCTGGTCTTGGCCTGTTAATAATGCTTTGTAAATGATTAAGCCTCTCACAGCTGCTGCAGTGTTTACATCTCTCAGGCTTGTCAGTATCAACGCACAGACACAGAAATACATAAAAGCTTTCTATGTATTACTATTCAAGTACAAACTTAAATATGGTGACTCGTTCACAAGAAACACTAGAGTTGCCTTCTCTCGAGGCTCATTCCTACCAGCTCGACCTGCTTTTAAAGTTAGATATGCTGAAACTGCTATAATACTAAAAACACTTGCTTCACTTGACGGAAACCGGGACCAGATCAGTTACATGCAGGAGATTCTCAGAGGCTGTCAAACTGAAAATCCCAGAGCTGTAACTGAGAGCTTGTGATTCGAATTCAAAAAATGCACTTCAGTAAAACCAAACAAACTCATGAAGTTGCCACTCAATATAAAATAGGCCTGTGAAAATACCAGTGATACTCCTCATGGTTTACTCAAGTGCAATTTAAAGCCTTGATGGCGTTAAAAGTTGCAAACCCAGTTTCGCCATGCTATGTCATCGAGATCACTTCTGCTTCTCCTGTGTTGTGGAACTTCCTGAGACATCTTTCCCACCAGTCTAGTCAAATCACAGGAAGCGGTTTTCGAGTTCTTACCAGCGTATCATCACTGCGTGCCACACTTATGTTGCTTCTGGACAGAAAGGAGCGGGACAGGCGGTTGCATAAGGAGATGAGTCGGACGGATTGCTGGAAGACAGAAGAATGGTGGTTCATGAACAAGTATCAAAAATTATAGCGAGTTACTATGAAGTCATGTTAAGAGGATCATCAGCAGGTGTAGACTTATAGCAGTTTACTGCCATATTTAAGTTCACTTCAGTTGCTCTATTTATTGCATTTGACCCTTTGACATCCTGCCATACTGTTAGGTAACTTGACTCTGGACTTTTTCTTGGTTTGCATTGGTAAACTGGATGTTGAGGTGTCCTGCACAGAGCTGCTGCACACAAATCTACAACTCTGTGGATCCCTAAGAAACCGATTTACACTTTAAATTCTAAATATTTTATTCTTCCGTCAAGGAGCAATTTGAAGTGATTTTACAAACAAATGCACAGGCATACACATTAACACAATGCATATGATAATGTCTGAAGTGTTTATAGCAGTGGTCCATCCATAGCTGGCCAACACCATCAAGGCACATTATGCCAAAAAGTGCATTTATCAGTCTAAACACAGGGTGACCTGACCAACTCTGGCACCATGATTCTTCACAAGACCTAAGGCTTCTGGAATAAAGTCAACCTTACAGGACATCAGGGCTCGTCATTTTGTAAACAAATGTAAACCAGCAAACAAGTTAAACTATATTTGTACACCTGAAAAGGAAAAGTGGGTCACAGATTTATTACACTAGTCTTGAATTTAAACTATTTTTGTTTTGTCTTTTGGACTTTGAATCAACAGAATCTGGCCTTGATTACAACTGGATTTTAACCGATGTTTGATTAAATAATTTTATAAACCTGACAGGTTAAACTATATTTATGCCTGCAGCAGTTGTAGACAGTATGCATGACGAGGTTCTGCGTTTTGTGGATCTGATGCCTCGCTATGCAAGTTGCAGTAATTTGTCCTTCCTTAAGCTTGAGTGTGTAAAAGCTGGAGACAGTGTCAGAGGAGAGCGCTTACTTTCCATTTCCTTCGAGCTGCAAACTTCTTAAACTTCTCCATGTTGACGGCCGACTCCTTTCTGCTCAGTGCTTGTTGAGTGTCTTTTGGCTGGTTTCACAAACACAACAAATGAATTGACAAGAAAAGCTTATGAGAATGTCCCTGCCAAGATAAATTTTTTACAGAGTCACTCAGTTAAGGCTTGGCAGCATTCAGCTTATAAACCCAAGACATTTCAAATATCAACTACTGCCACAAAGACAGAAGAAGAAGACGACATGCAAGTTTTTACAGAATTACAAATGTTTTAAATTAAACAGAGATGGAATCAGTCAGTTATCAGGAGTCCAACCTTGATCCAGGGGTGATGGAGGCTGTCCTGAATTGTCATTCTCTTTCTGTGGAGAGAAAATATAGGGTCATTAAACAAAGAGAAATTTGTTGAGTGTCTTTAGATATCCAGCAGTTCCAGAGCTGACAGGTTACCAACTATATATTGATTCAAATTATTTTTAATTTTAAAAATAAAAACATCCCCTCATCTATCGGTGGTGTGTGGCATAATACTTAAAAGGTGTTTTGAAATAAAATTATTACATCTAAAGTACAGTAACTATGTGCAAAACCAGAGATGAGATGTAATGAATAAATGCACCATCCTTCCGGTCAGATGACGAGGGATTACTTGACACTGATAGCAAACCCAGCTAGTGGGATCACTAGCAAATTAGGTGTACTGGCAAAATTTACAAACTTTCAGCTGTTTGCAATGAACTAATCAAAGAAGAAAAACTGAAATAGCTCAACACAACAAATGTATTCAGCCCCTGAATGGAATCCCTCATAAGAGCACATAATTCCAAATTAGGTGTTGTCTCACACACCAGAGCACACCTGTTCCTAAAGATGCCACTGGAAGCACAGTTCACAAGTTCAAAGTTAAAGGAACAGTGGCTACGCTACCTGGACATGGCAGAAAAAGGAAGCTATCAATGGCTGTAACCAGATTTCTGAGGAAGCAGGTTGTGGAAAAAGCCTCGAGTGACTGCAAAATACATGCAGCAAGACTTGATGGCAACAGGCAGCGAGGCTTCAGTTTGCACAGTAAGGAGCATACTAAACACTGAAGGTTTCCATGCCAGAACTCCAAGACGTACACCACTACTGACCCAAAAGTACAAGAAAAGTTGGCTCCAATATACTCAAAATCATATAAATAAGCCACCGATGTTTTGGGATTCCGTTCTGTGGACAGACGAAACAAAACCGGAACTTTTCAGACCTATGGATCAGCCACATGTCTGGAGAAGAAGAATGAAGCACACACTGGGAAGAACAACCTGCCCATAATGAAGCATGGCGGTGGCTCGGTGATGCTCTGGGGCTTCCTGTGGCACTGGTGTGTGTGGAAGGCATTCAAGTATCAGGAAATATCACGCTATCTGTGCGGAAGCTGAAGCTGGGGCATCCTCTGACCTTCCAACAGGACAGTTATCTCAAGCATACCTTAAAGTCCACCAAGGCTTGGTTGCAGAAGAGGTCATGGCTGTCAGTCACCTGACTTGAACCCCATAGAAAATCTCTGTTGGGAAGAAGGTGGTTGCAGCACACAAACCCAAGAATATTAGTGACCTGGAGGCCACTGCCCATGAAGAATGGGCTAAGATTCCTGAGGAATGCTGCCAGAAGCTGGTGTCTGACTATGGATCATGTTTGCAGTGAGTCATGACAGCAAAAGGTTGCTCTACTAAGTACTAGAAGATATTTATTTTGGCAGATCAGATGATTGTTTTGGAGATGTTTCACAACAAAGTCAGCTCTATCTACACACTGATCATATCAAACTATAACTAACAGAGTAACTCTTGGATCCCCAATGATTCATATTTAATACAAAGAAATAAAAGCCAGACAAATTTGTAAGAAACTGGTGCGGCTGAAAGTGCAGCCACCACTTCACTCAGCCCCTCAGTGCCACTTCCCTTTTGACAACTGTAGTGAACTAACAATGAAAACAACAAGGCATTGTTTAGAAAAGGTTACAGTATGTTAAATATAAGCCAACATAACCATTAGGGAAACAGGAGTGGTCCAGTACACACACACAACTCCTCTTGTTGATGTTTGTTTATGACCACATCCCTGTTTCTAACTGAGGCCATTCATACACCTGAGTCAAAGCAAAGTTTTACTGACCTAGGCAACAGTGAACTTCAGTGCACTGGTTTATCAGTGAACAATGACTCTGCTTTAGTCCATGATGTACATTATTAAACAGCAAAGTGTGCATTGGTTGAAGTAATCTCCATTAATCTTCCCGCCAGCGGAGCGGATCCATGCCTGCTCACAATGCAGATCAATTAAAAGCCGTTCCATTGTGATGCACTCGGTCGGGGATTTCTAAGCGTCCCATTAGTTGAAGTTTCTAAAGTCAGTCTACCCCTTCGCCCACTGTGTTTGAAGCAGCCCGTGCCAGCCTTCGCCTCCTCCTTTCTTCCTGTAGCCTGTCTAAATGAAATTATCTCCAATTCATCTCTGTTATCACACTCGCTCTGGTTCCATTGTTCTGGAGAAACAGGAGTAATTACAAGAGGGAAAAAGAGTTTTGATGGCAGTTAGTGTCTCCAAGTGGAGCTGCACCCATTCAAGTTGTTGCTAAAGCAACTCAAGAATGAGGAGGACGTGCTCACAATGTTAGGTACCATATTGCCTAGAGAAAACCTGCAGAGAGCCTGTATTCAGATTTTCTGTTCAGCTTTTTAACATTTTTTAAAAGGCAGTAATCAATTTAGAATCGGATCTTTATTATAAAAAAATATATAGAACATTTTCCAGGCTTCCAGTCACCACACTCCAGTTCCAGATGTACTGAGAAAGATCGACTTCAGACAGTGAATTTAAAAAGTGGACATTTTGGAAACAAATTTTTCAAACAAAATCAAAACTGTAAAAAAATTAGAATCTCAAGTATTTTCCTGTTGGACATATTGACTGTTTCATTAAACATTAAAACTAGCTTTAATTTGTTTCACATATCTAATCAGAAAGATACATACTTTGGGTCTTTGACAAGAAGCCTTGCTATGAAGTCTTTGGCCAGGACGCTGGTATTGCTAAAGAACTCTTCATCGAAAGTGTAGTCGACAGCTGACACGTTGGCCAGTGTCTCCTGCTTGTTGTCGCCCAGGAAAGGAGACGCACCGCTCAAACTGCAAGATGACAGAGACCAACAATAAAGTCAGGGCTGTATATTAGCTAAATAAATCAGTCACTAAACAATTTATTGGCAATTAGCTAACTTTTTAAGTATAATGATCAAAAATTTTCAGCCTCTACAATCAGTGCTTTTATTTTTCTTACCACTGTTAACTGAATATCTGGGTTTTAGACAGCTTAAAATTCAATCACTAACTCACCCGCTGATGATTAGCTCTGGCCCACAAAACCAAAACTAAGACCTGACTATTCACTGATGTGATCACAGAACCGAGATAGTGACTCAGTCAGGCTTTGCAAGAATGAAAATGTGTGTTAGTCAAACCCTGGAAAACCAACTGGACCACTCTCCGTCCCAGTCAGTGTGAGAGGAAGTGGACCAGGGTGCAGGGATAAACCATAACCTATACTCTTAACATGCAAGACAAAAGCCTTTTTAATGTACAAAGCCAAGACACAGTACAGCACGTTACAATACAGACACAGGCCTGGTGGCCGTGCATGTTAACGAGGGCCCGGCCTTCCCTTCTCCAGCTCATCAAGCCCAGGCTTAGTACAAACATATGACTTTATCAACTGTATAAGGTGCAGCTGATCACAACAAACACGTATAGTAATTAAGGCAATTCTTCACCAGGCCAGGCAGTAAAAGCAGCAGGGAGGTGTTAAGCCAGGGTTCGGTGGCAGCAGTTTACCCACCATTTTTTCCCAAAATGGTTCCCAAATGAGCCTTAACAGTGCAGCAGACACAGATTTTATGCTGAAATAGAGCTGTCTTAACAGCCTGAAATCCAAATCAGGGCTCCAGCAGAGCAGAAAGTTGCATCTGTCTTTACCCAAATGATTTCAGGTTACATTATCTCAGGCCAGGAAAGTCTTTCAACTTATTTAAAAGTGCAAGCCTTCATTACTTTGTGGCAACAGCTGAATACCCAGATTAAGAGTCAGGAGCTTCTCCAAGAATCACCCAGAACCACTTACTGAATTAGTCCTAACCATCTTCCCCTCACGCTGCTTTTAACAAGAGGAGACGAACAGTCAGTGCACCTCACTGTTGCTCTGCTGTGATAACAGGCAAGGAACAGACTATTTTTTGCCTTCCCAGGCAGAGTTGTGATGGCTGTGTGGGTGGACAGCATGAACAAGACCAGGTGTGTGTCTGCTGGATGCATGTGTGCACGGATAGCAGACACAAAATGAGGCATTTCAATCATTTTAGCAGCACCTACACACAACTCCTCTAAAATGAAAAGTGTAGTGTTTGTAGCAATTTATTATGTAATAATCTGACAACAATTCTGTCTGCCTTTACTTCTGTACCTTGTATTTGTATGTTTGTGTGGGCACATGCACCTAGTGTGCAGTTTGAGGACGCAGTGTGTGTTTGGCTTCGTGTACGTGTCTCTCTGAAAGATAAAGGTGTGTGGGGAGCTGGGAAGGACTAGTGGCCACAAGACAGCATCATCTGACCTGTGGGTCACCAAGGGCGTGAACTTTCCTCTCAAAGTTGAGTTAAACTGTGCTGACATGTGCAGAGGCCTGGGCTTGCTACAGCCGAGTCTATAGACTGTGATGTGTTAGACTGAAATGGGACCTTTTCTGAGGCTACATCCACTGCCGACAACATCACAGAGAACAGGCCTTGGACAAAGTCCGGTGTCGGTCAGTTTCAACAACCTCAAGCAGCCTGAAAACTGAATTACTGGGGCTCATTTGAACTTACTGTAATAAAGATGTTAAAAATCACATTGAAAAATATGCACTAAAATCCTTATTATCAGGAATGTGAGCTATTTTAAGCACCAAAAGTATTCATTATGCCTTCATTCTAGCATAACCACGATTCTGCAAAGGAAATAAAGCTTCAAAATAAATGTATGGGCAGTGGAGTAAAAAGCACAATATGTTTCTCAAACAGCATAATACAGACATCTCAAAACCCTACAAGTACAATATGCAAGTAAATGTACTAAGTTAGTTTCCACCGCTGTCCAAATGTTTAAGGCTGTTTAAGGCAATAATGGCAGATGGGCTTTAAAGGATTAAATACGAGGTTAATTTAAAAAAATAAATAAATAAAGAAAACATGCAGGTTTCTCATAATGTAATCAACAATGACATACTCATACTGGATAATAAAATAAAAACCCAATATCAGTCTGACCAGTGAAACAACTAACTGCACAACATTCCCACAGCTGCTGACGGAATATCACATTCAAAAGGCATGTTAATATGCTCCACGTTCCTCGCTGCAGGCTATTCCATTATTCACAACAAACAGTGCTGTGATGCTGAGTGGCCCGGCAAGTTCAATGACAAAGAGGTCAGAGAGCAGCCATTAGCCGCTTTATGTCTCCACCAACATTCTCACCGGCTGTCGTGTTCAGTGAGTGATCACACCCTGGGGTTCTTCAGAAAATGTGGACTTGACTTTGGCAATTCCCTGCAGCGACACACGCTTCTTACATGTTTTAGCATTTCACACAATGATCCATCATTAGTGGCTTTTTAGGTACTTACAGAATGTAGGTTATCACACCAACACTCCTGAACAGAGGGGCAAGAAGGAAAACAAAGAAAGAGGAGTCAACAACGCATCTGGTTGCAGAACAGTCTGGGCAGCACAGCATCGTGTAAAACATATATACTTCACATCAGATGTCTTCAGAGAAACTGATGGTTTCAAAGAGGATATGCACATAATGCTCATCGTAGAGCAGAATGAGCTTTTATTTACTCACCACATGTCTGCCTCCAGGCCCAACGGCTCGTAGTTGACTACTTCTGGAGCTGTGAGGCAAATACACCAAACACATTAATATTTGGGAAAATATAAAGTACCTTAAGCTGTTGTAGTTGAGGTAAACTGGCCAAACCAGTGGGCCTAACTAGAATAACTAACTTCCTATTGCTTTTACAACTTCAGCTCTCCTGCACCTGCCTGAAATGGTGCACCTCAGTTTGAAAATCTCTGGTGTACCACATGCCGGGAAGGGAAATGGAAAATACTTCATACTTGCAATGAATTTATAAAGCACTGTTCCAAACTGTCAAATGTTTGTACTAAATTCAGAGCAGCTTGGCCCGTTTCAAATTTTAAAATGACATTTATTATATTTGCCCAAGCTTCCACATATGGAATGGGGAGACCGGGAATCGAACCACCAACATTCTGATTGGGAGATGACCGATCTACATCCTGAGCCACAGCCGCCCCTAGCATCAACTATCCAAGTCATAATCATGACTTTCTG
>NW_018128246.1:262518-263003 GCF_001952655.1 Monopterus albus | reverse complement strand
CTGCTGAACTGGGAACAGGCTCAGCGTTTGACCTGGATAGTGAGGAGACTGGTGGCCGCCCCAGACTAAGGGGCAGGTGGGCATGATGGAGAAGAGCCACTTGTTTGTCTGTGTGTGTTTCTGCATTGGTACGAAGAAGCAGTTCTAATAACCTCCATTCTATTATGAGGTTTCTCTAACTTAGTCCCTATGGCTCCGCTGGCACCTGCTCTCACAATACACAACCCCTGGGATGAAGTTGGGAAAAACAGGGTGGTGCAGAATGTGTTTTTGTGCGTGAGATCAACTAGATGTCAAACAAGATAAGAGGGTAAAGAACACACGATTTAAAACAACATACAAGCAAAAAAGATGAACGCACAAACGTAGGATACTGACCTACAAATTCTGGAGTTCCAAAAATGTTTTTGAAATCGTTGCCAAAATCTATTTTGTGGGCCAGGCCAAAGTCAATGAGCTTGATGCGCGGGTGAGGCACTGAGCGG
>NW_018128246.1:252301-262480 GCF_001952655.1 Monopterus albus | reverse complement strand
TAAGGAAAGAAAAAGAGAGAGAGTCAAGAATTAGTTGGAGAAATAGACAAAGGACAGAGATGGGGAGGAGTGGAGAGACATTTGACATTTTTATAAAACACAAACTCTTTGCAACACTTTACATCAGCTGTGATGCCAACAGAGAAATGATTTTCTAGTCAAAAGAAGACTAAAAATAACTACATAAAATTTCATCACGAGCGTAGGACACACACTAAGAATCTGAGACCAAACCAGGAACAGTCTGGCAGGAAGGAGGCTCCATGGAAATCCCATGCAAAACACGAGTAAAAACCTCTCGAGGAAGTGGGAGACAGGAAAGGACAGCAATAATGCTTTTAAAGTAACAACAGAAACCAGACATTCCTAAGGACACGGTGCTTCTTTAAGATGAAAATGTCTTCCCTCCAAACCTTTAATTTTCAGCTCTCAGCCTGACTGTGAGCTAAGCTTGAGGCTTGTCTGGGGACGACCAAGAACAGATTGGCTGTGGGCAGCAGTGGAAACAGGAGGTGGTGAGAAAATACAATCAAACTCCAGCATAGCTTATTGGTTTAGTCTCTTCTCTGCTTTATAAATGTGTTTATGTTGGAACAAAGGAGAATTATATCAAATGTAGGTTACAAACTGATCTAGTTTGACTGTAGCATCAGGACTCTTTACATCGTGAGTGTGGCGGGAGTTTCTGCAGGAGGTTTGCTTTGACTGCAAGCAAACTCACTCATCCCTTCACAGCATGATGAAAAGCACAGTATTAATGAGGGTACCAGTAAACAGTGATGCAGTACAGAGGAATTAAAGTTTGTGGAATTTTACAAGCTGGGTCTTTTCTAACATCTTTTATAAAAAATATGTCAGTTTGGTCCTTCAGTTTAGATACAAACTGCAGATACACGACTGGTAATCAGTCAGAAATCATGAGTCTGGCCTGGCTCTTCAGGACAGTAAGTACACTGACAATATCGCTGTTACAGTAGACTCTTTAAAGAGATTCCTTTTCATTTGCATAATCATTAAAGGTCAGAAAAAGGTCAGCTGCGGTGCTTTTCTTTCTGACCCTGTCGGTCGACTGCAGCTGCTGTCACCACAGGGTCAAAGCTGCGCGACATCAAATTAAAATCCACAGCAACAGCCCTCAGTTATAACTGACAAAACATCTTTTAATGGAGTTAGACTCTCAGACAAAAGACAAGATGACATGGGTATATGGGTAAAAATAGCAGAGACAATGAACCTGAACCCTTTGAGGTTGAATGCTGTGGTACAACAGGAGGCCATTCAACTGATCACATTAAATCTTAAGCTGAGCAACTACGAGACAGTGAATAACAGCAGCTAATATCAAGCGGAGGCTGCAGTGGTTGGTAAAAGCTCTGGCATTGATCATAAGTGCCTGGCTGGGCACTGAGGTTATTATTTTCTGTAGGACTGGAGGCCAAATGTCCTGATGTATGATTTGCAAAGACCTTCCTGTAAGTGGAGGAGCCAGTCTGGACTGTGTATACTGAAGATGCCATTTATGCAGCTGTAAGTGGACAACTGATCAATAATATTGATTAAGATTTAAGTAAGGAACTCAAAACATGATTTAAAAAATACACCAAACACAGAGGTTGTGTAATGTTCAAGAACATCACACACTATGGGCCTTTACTGCTGCATCATGAACAGTAAAGATGCCAAAAAAACAGATTAGTCAGATACACAGGCTTCAAAACCAGAGGAAAAAAAAAAAAGATTAATTCAGATTTTTCTGCTAAATTAAAGGCTTTACTGTGACCTCTGATAAGGACAATAAATGTGGGGTTTTGTCTTGTGTGTCTGTCTGTGTAGGAGGGACCCCCTCAAAGAAAACATCCAACTGTGTCGTGCCAAAGTCAGGTGACCTATAACTGCTGCTGTCGTCATCTTCACAATCATCAGAAGAATGAATCTCTCCATCTCTAAAATTTTGAGGACCCTGCTGAGCCTAATCACTTGAAAAGTCTTATTTGCATTTGTTGAACTGTATGGCATCGTCCTTGCATAGTCCCTCTTTTGCCATCAGTCAAAAAAAAACAGAGGAACATCCAGTTAGCTATCACATCTACAGTATTATAAGACAAAGCAGAGTATTAATCTCTTACATTTGAGAGACTGGAGTCACAGACTTTGGAGTTTTTACTTAATAACTGACCAAAACCACAGAGAAGTTATCACAATAGGTGCATATTAATCTGCTGGTTGACTGATCCATTCATCAGCAAATTATTTCAGATCTAACACGGCTTAAGGTTACAGCAGAGTCATCACAGTGTAAAACACAAGCTGACAAACTGGACAGGATCCCAGAAGCTTGCTGATTGCCTTCTGACAGAAGAACTTCTATCAGTCTTTAGTTGCTGTGGTACCTTAAGGTCAAAGTGAGCGATTTGTTTGGAGTGCAGGTAGAAGACTCCATCCAGGATCTGCTTGAGGAATTGAGTGGCCTCCTCCTCGCTCAGCGACTCCTTCTCTGCGAGGAAGTCAAAGAGTTCACCACCGGCCACCCTGGATGGAAGAGTTAAAATGTGACATCGCTCAGATCACAGACTTAACAGAGCTGAGCTGATGTAATCTAATCATCCTGGTACATTTGAGCCCAATTTACATGTCCCAAGCACATTTAATCACACGGTTCTCAATAAACTGCTTCACAGCATATTCAAACAATAAAATGCCTCAATTAAAAACAACACAGGGGAAAATGAGGAAAGAGGAATATGACCAGAGCCTTTAATGGACAAACTCAAATTGTTCTTGTTACTTAACCAGCACGTCATCTTGAACTAAGGAAAGAAACTTTTGCAAAAATGTGAATCCAGGTAAAGATGAAATGAAATGGAGCATCATGAAGAACATTCAGACATTTTATCAAAAGAAATGTAACACTTTCTATCAAAATCAACATAAATGTAGCACCAAAATAGTGAAACTCTGAAAACAAACCCAGAGCAGTTTGGGCTGGTTTTAGGCTCAAACTAAACTAATTATCATCAATGAAAATGGATTAGAGACACAAGTAATGATTACTGTCACACTATTGATTAATCTATGATTTATTAATCCATGATTTATTTTCTCAAACAGTCAGTTGTTGTATGCATGAAATGCAAAACAAACTGCAAAAAATGCTTGTTACAATATTCCACAACCCCAGATGACACCCTAAAATGTCTTGTCTTGTTCTACCAACAATCTAAAACCCAAATAGGTTAAGTTTGCTTCCCTGTACAACAAAGAAAAGCATAAAATCCTGATTGATACTTGTCAAGTTGATGAATTGACTAATTGTTGCGGCTCTAAAAGAAATCCAACATAATATCACGTAATAGAAAGGCTCTAAAAACCAACTCGTGCTTATCGAGGTTCTGACTTCGACTCTTGACATGACTGACATTTTATAAAAGGTCTGATTGGGTTCATTTCACATCAGACCTGAAGATCATTAATAAAATCCATTCAGCACTTATTAAATGATCACAGAAACTGGTGGTGGCAGAGAGGTGCCCTGAGAGATCCAGTGGAGGTGAGAGAGAGCAGAGGACTTATGGTCACAGCATGATAATGTGAGTGAAAGCCTGTGACAGAGGAAAAGCACAGATAACTGTAATTACAGCCCTGCTTATCCAGCGTTCACTCAGCCACCTGCTCCTACAGACAAGTGTTTGTCTCACAATGTCTGTGAGGAATTAAACTGACTCACATCACTTTTGTTTCAGCAGCCTAGTTCCATTTTAACATTGCTAACAATGTTATTGTAATTTTTTTTATTAAATGCACCTTTAATTTTTAAAAATGTGTTTATTTTCAGATTGCTGTAACATAAATTACCACCAGTAAATGCTTTGCTAAATTGTTCTTCAGAAACAGAAACCTACAAGTACCCACAAACACACAGTGCTCCACCCTTCAGGGAGGAAACGGCAAACCAGCTGGGGCCCCCACCCTTCCTCTGAAGAACACCCACTCTTTAACTAGGATGTTCACTTCATCACCTGCTTCAGTGATTAACAGAGCATGGACATGGAAAAAAAAAAGTTCCGTCTCAAACTCGTCACCTCAGCAGGATGGTCAGCGTTTCAAGGCTTTACTGCCTATTTAGATGTGTTGTTGCGCATCTACTTTATATTTCACTTGTATTTTGTGGCATTCACGTGGATGGCAAAGTAAGAATTTCATTGTACAGGGAAACACGTTTCCTAACTGTGCATATGACAAATAAACACTCTGACCTTTGACCTAAAGCCAGCGGACAGTCTCTGTACCCAGAGTGCATTAACTACTCATCTCAAAAGTTTAACATCTCCTCCAGCTGTTTATTAAATTAACCACTGAAGCCAAATTCTCCCAGCATTTGGCACTTGGTAAGTTGCATATAACGTCAGACCTTGTTGCAGCTCTGTCAGTTCCATTACACGAAACCTAGCCAGCAAAAACACCTTAATAAACAGGAGCTCCTGGCAAAAACAGACAGGGTTATCCAACACACAAGCACACATCAGAGCTGGCTCTACTTTAACAGAAATCACACTCTACTTCTTCTGATATTGAAAATGTGCAAGCACCCATATCGGGTCAAATAACGCAGTGTTTATGCTGTCATTGAAGACAGAGGAGAGCACTGTGGCTGCTTCACACAGTCATATAATCCAATCCAAAAGTATGAACTACTGCCTGGTGCATTTAATATGTCTTCAAACATATTTCAGCTCTATCAGTCCCCCATAGCAATATGCCCACACAGAGTTAACAATGACAAATGTCATATGACTTTAATCTCACCAAATGACTGACATTAGCTCCGAGTGCATCTTTCTGGTAGCGCTAGACAGAAGTACGTTTGGGAACCAATGGGATAGAACACCCATGACAGACTAACTAAATAAAAACACAGAGCCATAGTCATAAAAACTATCCTCAGCGACAGGAAGAACAAGGAGCCCTGCAAGAGAAGCCCAGACTCAGAGCCCTGATCTCAACATCACAGAGTCAGTCTGGGATCACGTGCAAAGAGAGAAGTCACTGACACAGAAGAAATGTGGCAGGTTCAAACCAAACCAAGCTAAAACATTAGCAGTGGGGAAAAGGTATTTGTTTCCACTGTGACAAACCAGCTCAGCGAGTCTAAAAAGATGGGAGCCCTCCAAGAGGCTGAGACACATTACTGACAGGTGAGATATTTGACCCTCAAGGCCCCACCCTCCCCGGAAATACACCACTACTAACCAAGACCAACCCACCCAGCATTACGGACCATCCAGGCCAAAGCTGCTGTGGTATTCAAATGTATCAAATGGAAATTGGTGGACTGTACACACCCAACACTGAACGTTAGTGTCCCGACCTTTTCACCTGCTTGTAAGGCCAATAGTGTTTAAGGCTGTTATGAAGGTTGACCGAGCTCACAAGCACTCCAACGCCACACATACACCTCCATAAAAACACAGTATTCTTCTATTCTTTCTGTAAATAACTGGACACTGAGGTGCATGGACCACTTTATCTAGCCCCAGCTGGCGACTCATGAATTACACTCGAGTAACAGAGACAAGCTTCTGTGAGCGTTCGAAATTGACTAGTTGACTATTTTAACTTTGTGCCATTGTTTCATAACACTCACCCAAATTCTGAAGGTATTTCCCAAATTCTCATGAACTCTTCTAACGATGCAGAATCAGAAATAACCCAGCCTGATCCAAGAAAAATATGATTTTAATCACTTTGTCTGCTATGTCCATTTGGCTCATATAAACAAAAACGGCGACAAGAAATTACGTCATCACGCCTGGCTTTGTGTGAAAGGGGCTCGACTTTCACAAAAAGCAGCGAGAGATATTTGAAAATGTCCTGTATTCACTGTCTTTTTTCCATGTCCTGCCCTCTGTACTGTTAATTTGCTCTTTTGTGTTGCAATAGTAAAAAACAAAAAGATGTTTCCTGTCACCATCTTATCTTATCTGAAAAAAGTTGTTTTACCCAAGAAACTGACCAAGCGGACTGGATTATTTTTGATTCTGCATCATTAGAAGAGGCTATGAGGATTCGGGAAATACCCTCAGCATTCAGGTGTTATGAAATGACAATACGGGGTTAAAATGTTCAGCAAGTCTCAGTTTCACAGGTTTACAGAACATGATCTCTGTGACTCGAGTGTATGTAATACATGAGAGTCACAAGCTGGAGCTAAACTTTATCATTTTTTATTGTCATAAATTGAAATTTAACAGCCCATAAAATGATGCATTTGAGTAACAAATGGTTCATGTTGATGTCGCTTGGAAAGACATAACTTCTGTGTTTTGAAAATGAGGAAACACTAGAACAGGTTTGCACATGAGGAAGAAAACAGAGTTCATAAACTAGCCTACAATGACTGGTTCATTGTTAGCCTAAACTCACTTCGCAGTCTGTCACAGTGCTATGCAGCCATTTATCTATCACATGATCGTCTCCAAATCTTAATAAAAACCCTGACATATTATTTCCAGCACACAGTGACTGGCTCCACCATCTTACTACATCTAGCTGGAACTGAGCCAGGGACCTACTATGCACACACATGCTGCACTGTGGGTCTGGACTGGTTTTGTTCTTGCTGCGTCTTCCTTACAGTTCTATTGTGATTATTTGTCAGGAATGTTGTCAGGGCTGCAGCTCTCAACACCACACTCATTACTGTTGGCTGTAAGGTGACCTAGTAAATGAGGTGCACTCTTCTTTTCTTGTTTGTTTACAGACATGTGTCAGCTGGACACTTGTAATGTAAACACACTGTTAGGAGTTCCATATTACTTTGTTAAACTGGTCTAACTGGTGCTTGGTAAAGAAAAAAAATAGCCTTGTGTACAATATCCTGAACAAGCTACAGGTACAGTCAAAGTTTATAATCAACCTATCATGAACACTGGCTACTATAAAGACTTGCCACCGCACCTTTTACACTTGTTCAGTGAATTCTTCATGAGGATGACAACAGCTTTAAAGCTACTCACAGCTCCAGGATCAGGATGACGTCGGCCTTGTTTTCAAAGACTTCGTGCAGTGTGATGATGTTTGGATGCTGTATCTCTTTCAGGATGTTC
Organism: Monopterus albus; assembly: GCF_001952655.1. Taxonomy (NCBI): domain Eukaryota; kingdom Metazoa; phylum Chordata; class Actinopteri; order Synbranchiformes; family Synbranchidae; genus Monopterus; species Monopterus albus. Next base: position 255,377 of record NW_018128246.1, on the reverse strand, counting down.
ACCTCACGCTCAATGTCCTCCCTCGTCACCCCTCGTCGACTGGATTTGCTGCGCCGTTTTTTGATGAATTTGGCGGCGTACTCAACGCCCGTTCTCCTGTGGCGACATCTTCTGACCACAGCGAACTGACCGCTAATGAGGGGAGAAGAAGAAAAGATTGTCAAATGTGGCATTTACTGTAACCCTGAAACATTAACAATGAATAAAAAACAAACCTACAAGCACCTCTGAAGATCACAAATGAACACATTACATCTCTTGTATTTAAATGAGGCCAAGTGCTGACAGGCAGGCTTTATTACCTTTGGACAGAGCCGGACTAATTCTCCCAGTTTTATGCTAAGCTAACTGCCTGCTGGCTCCAGATAGATGTGTCACAGTTTCCACAGGATTTGCTGATACGTTAATATGTTTGGTGCTGCATATCTGTATCAGTTTCAGTGTGGTAAACACAGACACCTGAACCAAAACGAGTAGGCGGTATAATAAGATCTTAAAGCTGTTGATCAGATACAGCTTTAATTAATAACTTGGCAGATGAATCACGGCCGACACTGCTGACAGAAATAGCAGTGCATGATGAATAATGACAAATCCCAATCAGGGCAACTTGTGAGGTGTTTCAGAGACTGACCCAAATATTAACACTAAATCTTCTGTTCCTTATACGAAACCATGACCCACCAGCATTACACCTCTGTAATTTACAGAAGAAGTGAGTCTGAACCAGTATCTGCAATAGGAAATGGGTTTCAGGAACACAAAAACACCTGCCTTAACCTTCAACAAGCCCTCATAATCAGTCTGACAACAAGTGTGTAAATTACAGCCAGGCAGCGCAGCTCTCAGTGTCAGCAACAGACTGATAAGAATCACAGCTCAGCACCACATCAACACAGTAATCCTACAGCCCACACACTCAGCTGTAGGCTTGTTTGAAAAGGCAGCACAGGCCTTTACTACTTAGATACAATGCATTTTCATTACAATCATTTCAGTTCATTACAGTCTTAGTAACCTCAGCAGTAAGAGGTTGAGCATGCAGGCTTCAAAAGTTTATTGTCATATGTACAAGACACAACAGACTTCTTACTCTGTAAGCTGAGTTCTCCGAGGAACCTCAACATGATTCAGATGAGACATAAGAACACACAAAACATAACTTACATATTATACATATTCCTTTCACGCTTGTGAGATGGAAACACTAATGTAACTAATCACTCTGAACAGTAAACAAGCTGTGAGCTCAGACAGCCCACACTAACATCAGGACAACAGGATTCAAAGATAGTGGCTGTGTTTGTATGAAAGGCAGAGGGAGAACATGCAAATGCTGCACAGAAAGGCCCCGGAACCTTCTTGCTGTCAGCGCTAACCACTGTGCCACCCATGATTATCCTGCAACAGAAAGGCCTCACTCAGGTGCGATTCCCTATGAACTGCTGCTTCCATGCTCTGACCGCCAACACTGAGCAGAGCTGTTTTCATCTGTTACAATTCAGAAGGAAGCAGGCCCAGTACGCACAGAGCGACTCTCCCGCCTACCCAGGTGTTGTTGCCCTACAGGTCCTTCTATACAGTATTTTGCAGGCTGCAGCAGACACGGTCCACATTACGTAGGATAAAAAAAAAAACAAACAAACCTGTGTGTATAATGCACACACATAAGCACTTTTCCTGTTTAGGCGACCGAAATGTGGTGAGCCTACGTGACAAATTAGTCTATAAATGAACAACACAGGAGCTGTTATGGAAATTCCACCATCATGTTGCCATGCAGCATTGTTGCTGAATACTGCTATCTGACAGGAGACTGCTGACTCCACTGTCACTCAACCACAGAACTGCCTGCAAAACCACTTGGGGAAGCAAGGACACTTGGCTGAGGGCTGTTGACGCCTCCGCCAACTGTGCCGCCTCATGGCCCTGGCAATCACGCAGCACTTAGTGTACCAAACACCCACGGAGGGAGGAAGAGTACAAGGTAGTAGGGGATGAGAGAGAGAAGAGTGAGATTTCCACGTCCAGATTTTTACACAGATTTACAGCAGAGAGGACTCTATCAAAATTCCTTCGCCTTTTTTTAAAAAAAAAAAAAAAAAAAAAAAAAAATAGTGAGAGGTCTGCATTGTCATCTGACTCCCACAGTCCTGCCAAGATGAGAGCGCACAGTTGTCAGGAAGCAGTTTAGTCATTTAGCTACACTATAGGTCTCCCACTCCAATCCTTTCCCTTCCATGTGTCTCCCAATAGTTAGAGTAAATGGAGGATCCTTGCATACAACGCTGCCAGCTGTAGGTGAGCTTTAGAAAAAAATGAACAAGGCAAAAGCAAACTGTTCTGACCCGTACACCCCAGCACCTTAGATCTTTTTTTTATTATTTTTTTTATTATTGCTGTTATTTTGCATCTCTTTCTAGAAGTTTTGTTTCTTTGTCATTTTGCATATTTTATAGCTGTTCTGCAGTCAACGTCTGGCTCTTTTTAGTGGTTTGAATGTCTTTATCTTTCATCCATTTTCTCTCATTTTGTGGCATTTGGAGTCATTTTCCAGTCAACTGATTGACTTTTGAACAGAAAGGTTAACAGTCCCATCACAGTTCTTAATCTAGGGGCCCCCACAGGGGGTTCAGGGGGTCAGCGGACCATCCATGAAGCTTGGTGATGCACTGACTACACGTGGATCGTACAGCGACTGCTGCTGATTGTATTGTTAGCAGCCATACAGATAAGCTCAACTACTTCTCTTTTCAGCAGAGTAACAGCATCTCAAATTTGGTGGTGCAACACAGATAATATCATGTTTTACTCTCCAGCTATGTTTCCTCAAAAGTCAGCACTGTTTGATTTTGGTTGTTGCTAAGGAGCTGACATACAGCCTAGCAAAAAGGGAATGGTGTCTCTTTAAAGGAAGCGACTTCTCTGCAACTGAGCCCAAAGACACGGAGCAGACAATGTGAAGAGGAAGAGAGAGCTGAGGATGAGGGCTTTCTCATGCTAATGTCACTCCCCACCCCCCTTCAGTCTGGATTCACCCTATTGTGGTCCCCCATCTCAGTCAGTCAGGCCTCCG